>NC_048893.1:195435173-195502514 GCF_011077185.1 Oxyura jamaicensis | reverse complement strand
TTTTTTTTTTTTTTTTTTTTTTTTTTTTTTTACCTCCCCATTCCCCTTCCGTTTAATTAAATCCTTCTCATCTCAAACCTCGAGCTCTTTGCGTTGTCTTTTCTCCCCCTTCCTCTTTGAGGAGTGGAGGAGGGACAGAGTGATTGTGGTGGAGCTCGGCTGCCCACTCGAGTAAAACCTCCACAAAAAGGTGTGTTTCTTTTTGCCCATAAACAAGATTTTCAGCATAAAAAAGGAAACCTCTCTGGGGTCAGCATATGTATTAGATTATAGTACATAAATTTTATTTTACTGACACCTTGCAGCTCTGACTTGGTTTTTAGCAGTGATTTATCCTACTAATATATATTGCCAGAAATATTTCATTGTTTTAACTTATTTTTATAGACATTTTTATAACCTATTGCTTTAATAATTCAGATCAATTGCTTATCCTCTTTCTAGGATGTTGCCAACAAAAGAAAAACCATTTTTACTATAAACATGATTGAAGGTTGGAACAGGCTGCGTAGAGGTGTTGTAGAGACTCCATCCTTGGAGATCCTCACAACACAACTGGACACGGCCCTGAGCAACCTGTTCTGCTTAACCCTCTTCTGCTTAGGGGGTTGAACTGGGTGATCTAGGTGATCAGCATGAAATTCAACAAGGGTAAATGCTGAGTTCTGCACCTGGAAGAGAGTAACACTGGACACAGGTATAGACTGGGAGATAAGTGGCTAAAAAGCAGACTCTAGTTCAAGAGGCATTTGTTTAATGACTTTAATAATTATGCTTTAACTTTCAGTCAGTCCTAAAGTGGTCAGGCAGTTGGACTTCATGATCTTTGTAGGTCTCTTTAAACTAAAGTATTCTAATCTAATCTAATTGAGTCTCCAGAGGTGCCTTCGCAACTCAGCTCTTCTGTGATTATGCGATTTTGACTGGTGCTGTGAGAAATGGCACAGTAATCTGTCATGATTCTGCTTCCTAGCTGGCTGTGATTTAGACAATGTGATTTCAGTCATGGGTGGAGACAAACCAAATGGCTTTATTTTATTTTTCTGGGAGACAAGTTTTCTAACAGGCTGTAGCTTCAGTCAGAGTACAGATTATGCAGCAGCTTGATGGCACCCTGCAGGATCAAATTAACCAGCAGATGAATATGTTCTTACTCCATTTGGCATGTGACCCCAGTCATGTGAGAAGTCTTTGTTCCATTACATAGATCTGTTCAGATCAGTGGCATGAATCCTATAGATAAGAGCCTGTAAGGATGGCACAAGGAAAGTGTTATTTAGGAAAGCAAGATAAAGGGATGTGAATGGTTCTGTTGGAACACAGGACTAGACTAGGTAGCCTCTTCAGACCATTTCCTGTCTTATTTGCTGTGATTTATCCACACAGGGAAGCTGAAACACTTCAGGGCACTTCAGGGCAGAATGTGTCGTTCCTATTTGAGTGGAGTTTTGTCTTCCTCCAGGATTAGCTTTAGCTAGAATCACTGCATAAGTAACAGGCTCTTGATTACTTCTTGTTGGTTGAGACATTAGTGATTAGATACCCAGTCCTAGCCTCAATGACAATGACATAAATTAGTAGCAAATCCAGTGTGTAAGCAGTATAATATTTTATGTGCCTTCTGTTATGTAGAAGAACACTATAAAAAATCCCATTGTCTGGTTTTGCACTTGTGCAGCTAATAGTCACCCCATAGAAGGGGTTGGCCATAGATTTTTTATGTCAGAACTTCTTTCTGTCTTCTGACAAGAGGAGATCTTGGGAAGTCTGAATTGGAAACAGGCAGGTCTAGGGTTGTCAATAGTGGGACAGAGACTAAAGGGGCTGTTTTGCATCAGTCTCACATGCAGTCAGTAGAGGAAAGCCAGGATGACCCCTTCCCCACTGAACTGCCAGCAATAGATACCAGAAGAAAAGGTAATGATGAACTTCTGTTGATGTACATGGGATTTCTAGTGTGGTAACAAAACTTAGCAGCCCTTCATTTCTGTTTTACTCTACCTAACAAGTAAAAGGAATAATGATGGCAGTCATTATATGGTAACGACTGTGGGATTCTGGTGATCGGGATTTGGGTGTAACCTGCAGCTTCATTTCTTACTATGAGTATTTGCAGAATAGTATGAAGACATATGAAAACGTGGATTGTCAAAATGCTAGAGAGCTGTTTGGATTTGGTGAATATATGGAGTGCAAACTGTTAGAAGGGAAGTAGTAAAAATGCATAGCTTGCCTGTGGAATACACTATGCCAGGAGATCAGCGGGCTAAAACCTAGAGATGGTTCTTGGGCAAATGGGGGTGAATTTATGGCTATTTTTAATATTTGCATTCGTGCTAATTACCCAGGGGCAGGAACATAAAAAGAGGGACTCTCAAATACCAGCTTGCCTGAGTCTTAAAAGCTTACAAAGGGAGCCCACAGGAGGATGAGTTATTGAGGTAGTTCTTTACCATGGTCTTCAGGAGCTGTGCCAGCTTCTCCAAGGCAAAGTTCTCACCATTTAGCTTGAATCACCATCTAACATTTATGCGGTCTATGAAGAGAAAGATGACCATCTGAAGAGCTACTTCATAGAGGTATTTGTATTCTTTCTGGAGAAACAACATTCTTTAACTACAGCAGGATATAAAACTCAGCAAGTCTAAGCTGTTAGAAGCCATAAAGGTTAGACAGTGTGAACCCCCCCACATTTAGCTTCTGGGAAAACAGCATTACCTTTTGATTGCCACGTCTTCTGACTGGCATTGTGATATATAAACCTTTTATAATGTTAACAGTAACAGAGCTGTAGCAGGAACAAACTGTATAGTTGGCAAAGAAACATTTCTGTTTCCTCAAATTAGTCATACCTTGCTGTGTTAGGGCAACCCCCTTTGGGGCCAATGGACACACTCCCACTGTCTTCAAAAGCCTTCAGTCAGTCCTGTGAAATCCAGCACACCTTAATATCTGTACAAATACGCAGCTATCAAAAATGGAGGAAAAAAGGTAGTTCTGGGACAGTCATAGCTAATGAGGCTTAATTTTCCTTGAATTTGGTGATTGTGAGTTCTGTCTGAAACACTCTATGTCTGGGTGTAATTGGTAGCTTTCTCCTCTTTGTGTATCTTGGGGTTTTCTAAGATGTGAAATTCGTGTTTCAGCCCTTCCCTTCATTCAAGCACTTAGAGGGCATAAATGTACATTAATTTTATCTATTTTAGATAGTTCTAATCCTTTGCCACATTGGCCATCACATTGAAATGTGACTAGAGAAGGAATAAGACAAAGAAAAAAAATAACAGCATGGGCACATGAACTACTTTCCTTAAAGAAACAGAGATTAAAAATATTCTCCCACTTTCCTTGCCACAACACACACAATGCACTAGGGAAGGGCTGGGATACTAGCAGTCTATCCAAATCAGCATGGATGTTTTTAATAGCATAAAAATGTGAGGGAAGAAACATGCTGTTTGAAATCCCACAAGATTGGCTTAATTAATACTTTCTTCTTACCCAGCCATGCCAGTGTTCTGATAGATGGTATTTAAAAATAGCTACTATTTAAAAAGGTGTTTTGCTGTTGCTGTTTTAATTGTCTTCATACGTTTATCAATCTTTATATCTCTTGATCTTTGTGTTCCCAGAGCATTTATTTATTTTTTTTTCTTTCTAAATGAAGATTCTTCCCTTGTGGTTGCTGTAGGTTTCTAGCTGTTTGCTTGCTAGTGTAGTTCAAAATCTTCCCAGGTGTCTAGCAATAAGGCTTTAGATTTAAATAATGAAAGTAACCCCACAAGAAGCTCCAAGGCTCAATTCAATTCACAATAAGATGCTAATGACAATCCCATAGCAATAAATATTCATTTGCAGGTAATGTGTTAACTCAGCTATCCAGCAATGTGCAGTAATCACATAAAGGTAACACATTAACTTAACCAGTCATTAATTTCAACCTGTTTTCACTTCACAGAGAACAGTCTCTTCAGACCAGGTCAAAAGAGTGGTTGTGGCAACCCAGCAGAATGGTCATTAATTTCTATTTTATCCCAAGGAGAAAAATGAGTTTGAACAACTGGAAGTACTCTGTCCCTTCTCCCCTCTTTTCTGAGAAGGTTCAGCTTAAGTATGTCCTAGAAAATCTTCTTACCATAAAATTAGATGAATGTAAAGGATATTAAGATGTCCTCTTACAAAAGTAAGTGATCAAAATCCTGTTTAAATCACTGGGAGTTTCCAAGGGGTAAAAAAGCAAACATGAAATAGGAAAAAGGAGTTTATATTCCAGAGCTGAATTTCTATGAGTCATTACCTTGGTATGATCCAAGAGTTACCTAAGGTTATCATTTTACTGATATTTTTATGTTACTTCATTTCCCAGGTCCTAAAATGGGATTAGTTCAGCTGGATAACAAAGAATTGTTCAAGATTTCCTGGGGGAGGAGGGGCATGGGATGGGATGGGATGGGATGGAATGGGAAGGGAAGGGAAGGGATGGGAAGGGATGGGACGGGACAGAATGGGACAGGATGGGATGGGATGGGGCAGGGTGGGGTGAGGTGGGTTGGACTTTGATGAAGTTTTATCAATATCTGAAGACTCATGCTTGATGCTGGTCTTGTCTAAGCAGCAGAAAATGTAAACTTTATGTGGTTCCAACTCTCCTCCCCAGTAGTTCACTTCAAAAGCAAGAAGAGAAAGGCCTTTTGCTTGCTTCAGCATCATGAGAAGAGCAAACAGACAGCTAGAGCTCTCCTCTCAAAGGGCCTTATATTGGTTGAGGGAGGTCTCATTGCTGACAATCACTGCAAAATCAGAGATGTAGAATTTAGTCCAATTTTCATTATGAGTAAATTTGGCTTTTTCTGTTTCCTAGCCATTTAGCATATGCCATCTTGCAGAAACCTGTTTTAGAACTATTCACTTTGGAGCTGAGCCTCTGAAGCAGGCAGATTCCTGCTTTTTGTGATAGCAAACCAGCTGCATTCTCCTTGTGGTTTCAAGTACTATATAAGGAAAAGTTGGGAATGTTTTTGAAATTAAGGAAAAAGCATAATTTTATTAAGATAGCTCCTTCTGGCTTGTTTTGTGTGGTGCAAGCATCTACAGAGCTGGTGGATGCTGCTTCATACAATTATATATAGAAGAATAATGCCTTGTTATTGTCTTCCAGTAGTAAACAAATTTGAATGCTTAAAATCAAAAAGGACTTCTGATGGCATGTTTCTAGAAGGTGGTGATGCAGAACCATAACACATATGTCCTAGTGAAAAGGATGCCCTTAAGGTTTACACTGAGTATTTCAAAGAAGCAGCAGTTTATACCATGATTAAAATAGCCTGTTTGCCTGGAACATCCATTTAAGCAGTGCAATATCCATTTCTGTCTCCGAAAGTGATTTCTAGCATGAGTCTTTTGTAATTTCTATTAATGCTATAGAATGGAGAAGATTGATAATGATTCACTCACCAGTTCAGTTAATTTTTCTTCCAGTATGGATTCCTATTAGGCATGTTTCCATGTAACGTAATAAAACTTGCTTGTACCATTTGCAATCAGGTCTGTGTGCATATATTTTCCCTAGCATTTCCCCCTTAATAATAATTGTCAGAAGAAGTGGAGGACATAAATGAATATTAGATGATTCACTGGTCTCCTGATAATTCTGTCCATTGTAATGCAGGAAAGCCTGAAAGCTCAGGAACAGCAATGGCTGCTGGTAAAACAGGAAACTGTAGGCTCCATTTTGCATTCTAAGAAGAATGCCCTTAGAAAAGGGAAAGTAAGAAAGCAGAGGCTAAAATATTCTCTTTTGCCACATAAATTTGTTCCTATCATCTTTGGCCATGTCTCTTGCTTGCTGCACTGATCTCCTTCTGACTTTTTTATTTTGTGACTTTGACTTTATCCCATGATAAGCAAAACATAGCAGAATTCAATATAACTCCTTTAAAATTGATGATTTTCTATTATCACATCTCTTCGTTTCTGAATTTTTATTTTTTATTTTTATTTTATTTTTATTTTTTAGCTCTTCTCTGGTATTTATTGTGGACACCATTATAAAATCGTTGTCCACTAGTCAATCGCTTGGAGCAAAAAGAAACAGAGGGTCATAGCTATTCCTTTGTTGGCATTGGCAAATATTCAGATTTTGCCACTGTATCATTTCATTGCTTTAGATTTATTTCAATAACATCTTACCTCTAGTGAAGGATTCATTCCAGCATGTTTACAGCCACATAAGCCAAATTTTCTGGTCTATTACTCTCATCTCTTCATTCTTCAACATTGGCACCACATTTAGATTTCCTCTGGTCTTCTGGTGACATCTCTGATTTTAATGACTTTTTGATCTATGCCAGAGAATATGCTGACTTCCCATTTTGCATCCCATAGTGAATCCCATCAAGTCCTGCAGATGCTGATTTGATGTTTGCTTGTTCCACTAATAAGCCTTGTAGTTTGGATGTGATCCTGGCCTTCTATTCCCAGAGCAGTAGTTGCCTTCTGCTCTGTCTGATCTGTTATGCTAATGTAGCTTGTGACTAGCACAAACCAAAAGAGTGGTGATTTCCCCTTCAGGGGACATAATAGATTCATCAAGCCACTGTTTTGTGCTCAGCAGTGTCTGATACAGATACGTGTGTTCAATAAATCATATATCCAGAACTATCAGTAGGACAGAGGCATTTTTTCCTGAAAGCATGAGATTTAATTACCTTAGCATGTGTAATTCCAGCTTTTATTACCAGCAATAAAAAAATGTATCACCTTAAAAACTGAATCTTGATGCTCTGCTCTTGTGACTACTAACAAGAGCAGACTCTTTGTCTTAAGTGCACTTTACAGTGATTTTATTGAACATAGAAAAAACACACGAGCATTATCAGATTAATGAAAAAGAATTTAAAAAGACACCCTTCTTGAGATGAAATGTGATAATAGCTCATGAATGCGTGGCTGGCCCACCTCAATATGCAGCACAGAGATATTAATTTAAATTAGTGGATGTGGAAAGGCTGGTTTGCTGCTGTTACAGGCATGTGCAAAAGACCCGGGAGGTGGTGGTTATTTATTATTATTATTATTTTCTTTAGTGCTCTGCATCCTCCCTTGGCCTTTCCAGGTCAAAAGATGCCCTGGCCCTGGTAGATATTCTGTCCATAAATTAATTAGCTCATAATGATATATGCCAAGCCCTAGTGGCATGCAGATGCCTTCATATCCTTGTCTAATAGATTAAACAAATTTTTTTCTCCTTTGGGAAGGCCAGAGATTCTCTCCCTGTGTCCTGGCAAGTAACACTGCTGTGTCCTTTGCAGTCCTGGGCAGGACTGCCCTCAAGACAAAGGATGAAATAACTGATTGAAAAAGCACCTTCACTTAAGAGAACTTTCCAGTCATAGGGAATGCATGGTGTATACTACTTGCTGAGAATTAGCCATTCCTCTGCGTGGTGTAAATACAGTCCCTGAAATGTAGGTAGCGAGACCTGGGAGCAGTTGTCCTTGTGCACGGCAGCAGTTCCCATCCCTCGGGTTCTTGGTAGGGCTATAAAGCCATGAGACGCTTCCTCCCATACACAACCATGGAAGCAATCAGCTAATCAGTCTGTGTGCTGCTTCTGTGGGATGCAGTGGTGTTCCTGACTTCCTGCAGATACTCCAAATTCAAACTCTTCCACCTCAAGGTTACATTTAAAGTAAAACTGGTGGTGGTGCACACTCCTGCCCCCACATCTCCCTGGGTTTCATATATTTGTACCTTGCTTACCAACACAGCCTTTCATCATTGACTTCTCTCTATTGCTTCTTCCATTCACTTGGCTTAATTAGTTTATAGCTTTCTGGAAGGCATAAAAAAATCATGTCTCTCCTTGTGACGTATATGTCTCAAATTAAAAATGAACAGTAAAATAAGATGGTAGACATCTATTCTTCACAGGTCATTCCTCACCGTAGGCTGGATTTTAAGCAGAATTGCAGGTCCATGCAAGAAATCAGGAGAACTAGTAATCTATCTTCTGTTCCTGCATGATCTATCTAGTCTTTAGTCAGATCATGGGTAAATGGACCATCCATTTTATCTGATTTCTCAACCTTTAGCACACACTAAGAATGTAAATCTCACTCTGCCTGTTGTATTTGATGGCCAGCATAGTTCACCTTGTGGTGCAGTACAGTGTCGACTGTTGCTGCTCAAAACAAGCAAAGAGCATAAACTGGTTTTCCTGACAAAATCGCTGCTCTCCAGTTTATCAAAATCTATCAGTTGGAATCTAACATAGTAATACATAGGATTCATTGTAAGATATCTGCTTCTATAGTTTCTCACATTTTAATGATATTTTTCTCATTCTACAAGCCTTTAAGACTATTTCTAAGAAAAGATCTTGATGAAAACCCAATGTTCATAGATTTTCCGCAGATAATTGACCTGCTTTCAGAATGGCCAGTTGAGACACTGCCTTACAACCATGTATTGGGTTTACGTGGCAAGGGCTTGGTAGCAGGGGGCTGCAGGGATGGCCTCTGTGAGCAGAGCCCAGCAGCTGCCCCATGTCAACTCAGAGCCAGCTCCAAAAGGGACCTGCTACTAGCCAGAGCTGAGCCATGCATGAGTGATGCTGTTTCCACACCTATAAGAGCAGATTGAAGAAAGGGGAAATCTGCTGTGGTACAGCAGCTGGGAGAGAGGGGTGAGAGCTGAGAGAGAAGCAGCCCTGCAGCCTCCAATGTCAGTGCAGCAGGAGGGCAGGAGGTGCTCCAGGCACGCAGCACAAGTTCCCCTGCGGCCCGTGGAGAGGCCCCTGGTGGAGCAGGCTGTCCCCTTGCAGCCCATGGGTCCCACATGGAGCAGATCTCCACGCTGCAGCCCGTGGAGGAGCCCCCGGTGGAGCAGGTGGATGTGGCCTGGAGGAGGCTGCAGCCCATGGAGAGCCCCCGCAGGAGCAGGCCCCGGGCCGGAGCTGCAGCCCGTGGAGAGGAGCCCACGCAGGAGCAGGGGGTCTGGGGGGAGCTGCCGCCCGTGGGGGACCCGTGCTGGAGCAGTTTGCTCCTGGGGGATGGACCCCGTGGGACGGAGCCGTGTGGGAGCAGTTCTTGAAGAGCTGCAGCCTCTGGGCAGCCCCCGCAGGCTCAGTTGGGGAAGGACGGCATCCCTTGGGAGGGACCCCAGGTGGAGCAGGGGCAGAGAGGGACCATGATCGACTGACGGAGACGAAGTGTCAGGGACTGACTGCAGCCCCCATTGCCCGTGCCCTTGAGCTGCTTGGAGGGAAGAGGTGGAAGGGTTGGAACTGGGGGAAAGATGTAGTTCACTTTTAGTACTCATTGCTTTAGTCTGCTAGTGACAGGCAATAAATTAATCTCCTGATACTGAGTCTGTTTTGCCTGTAATGGTAACAGGTAAATGATCTTTCTGTCCTTATCTCAGCCCTTGAGACCTTTTCATTGTATTTTCTCTCTCTCTCTCTCTCTTTTTTTTTTTTTTTTCTATGAGGAGGTGGAGGTAGAGCGTGGTTGTGGTGGAGTTAGCAGCTCAGCAGGGTAAAACCACCACCACCCTAGGATTTGTACTTAGACATTCTTCAAACTAATGTTTTCATTCGTCACAATTACAGAAGCAAACTGATGCCAAAGCTCAGATTCTAACTGGGGGTTCTGAAGCTGTGAATACTATATTTTTTCCATTATTACCTTATAAGCACCTGTAAAACCATTACTATGTGCCCTGTCCAAAATCTAGTAAGGATAAGAGGAAGTTTTACTTTCATCTTAATTTGTTTTAAATATAGAATTGTTATTTTATGCTTATATTTGATAATATATATATGTATAATTATATAACAATTGCTCTTATAAATGTAATAGCAAAATATTCTAAGTTGTTGATGAGGATAGTTCCTGGCCAGAAAGGGATATCACCATAACCAATTTTTTATTTTTTTTTATTTATTTTTTTTCTCCTCTGAACTGCAACATGTGCCCCATCATGACCTTGATCAATAGGTTGGAACAAGAAAGTACTGCACAGAGGTGGTGGTCCTGTAGTGACCCTCTCCCAGAGAGATGAAAGAAGTGGAACTTAGAGCACCAAAGGGATTCAGCATCCATATTTCTAAATACAGATTTTGAGGTTTCCAGGGGTGTTTTCTCGTTAAAAATCGATCCTTCTCATAGAAAGCTGGTAAATATATATATATTTCCTAAATATTAAAGTTTCTATTAAAAAATAATAATTTAGGAGGAAAATTTCTTTTGCAGCTGCGGGTTTCCTGTGCTAACATGAAATCTCAAATTAGCGTGGGTTTTCCCAACAGATGTAATACCGATTAAGTTAATTTGAACAGAGGATTTGGTTCTGGGGAGTTATCTGTGAAAGAGGGTTGGTTATACCCTAATTCTGAACTTCCTTGGAGTGTAGCTGTACATGTGAGTGGACTCAGTCTAATCTAGTTCTGTTGCTTCTAACACTTTATAAATTTGGGATACTTTTGCCCATTCATTGCAGGCTTTGCTAATTAGGCTGCAAGACGTGTTAGGTTAATTTCATGCTGAAGTGGATCTATGACTTCTGAACTGGAGCTGAATTATGTAAGATTGATTCAGAAAGTGAACCAAGAGATGATGGAGTTCATTTATGGTTGCCTGGAATGAATCAGGCAGACATTGTGTTAATGTCATGTGTAAAATGCAAGAACAAAAAAGAAGCTATAACAATATGAAAATGAGCATTGGCCTGTGGAAAGAAATTTAAAAGCTCCTCCTCTAACTGCCTCAAATATCTGAACAAGAGGGAATCCAGTGAAATGAATATGAGGGACAGTCAAAGCCATTAAATATAAAATTATCTACAATTATAATTATCTTCAAAATGTACAATTAGGCTGAGAGAACTCATTGCCACAGGAAATTATGCATCTACACTATAGAAGAAGGGGTGTCCTGTGGTTGCAATAATATACAGAGTTATTCTAATTAATGTTAACAGTATAGCTAACATAATTAGTATCCCAGCCCACAGGACTGAAGACAGTCACTAATACAAGGGGAATGTAATATGAAGGAAACTTTATTCTACATTTGCCTTAAAAATTATTTATTTTTTTCCAGTGCATCTGCTGCTGTCAGCTATAATAGACAAGATACAAGGAGAACCTTATATCTGATTAAGAGGGAGTAACCACATTATTGTGAGAAGTATACTAAGAAAAACTGAAAACCATTAAAACCACCACCACCACCACCAACAGCAACAAAAAATACAATCCCATTTAGTAGTTGATGCTCCTTTCTTCACTTTCAATTAAATACCAAGAGCAAAAGGTATTTTTTAAGATCAGACTTCAAAGTTGCAGAATCTTTTTTGTGTTTCAAAAATTTGCTTAGTCTGAGCCATTTGGACTTTTTCAGTGCTTTTGTATTTATTTCTAAAGCACACAATTCCAGCTTTATAAAATTACCTTTCGGTCTTCTTGATAATGCCATCAAACAGGGTTTTTAAATTAATATTTGTAAGATATTTAATGAATAAAATGACAGATCTATTTATTTCTCTACTTTTGAAAGACTTTATTGAAATACAGTTTGAATATAGACCTGGAGTAGCAAAGTTTTCACTTTTACCATCATTAATTCCTTTTAAAGTGTATTTGTCTCTCTTCTCTGCTCCCTTTGTCTTTGAAATGAAATATCTTCATGATATATGACATCAGTTCTAAATTCAGTTGTGGAATCAATATTCCCACAAGCACCAGGCAAAATGAGTAGCTGATGATGACACAAGACTTCTGTCATATAATCACAGAATATTTCAGGTTGGAAGGGAAACTCTGGAGGTCATCTCATCCAACCTTAGGTAACAATAGGTAGTGGAAGGCTGCAATGTGAGGTCTCCCTGCAGCCTTCTCTTCTCCAGGCTGAACAACCCCATTTTATTATTATTATTATTATTATTTTTATTTTTTTACATAGACCTCTAAGTCATCATCCACAATTTATGTGATGAGAACAGTAAGTAAACTAACAGTATTTGCCACCCTGAATATACTACTTTCTGTTTTCTTCTATCATCAGATTTCGTGACTGATTTATTGATTAGTACATTCTCATTAATGCTTTTGCTGAAAGCAAGTTAAGGTCATAAAGCTATAGGTAAAACTGCTGAGGTATTCAAAACAAGATATATATTATATCACTTTGTAGAGTAACATCCTTAATCACCTCTATCATCAGAGGCTAGAAGCCAACAGAGTTGCTCAGGAATAGTGTTCTAATTTCAAAGTCCTGCGTAAGACTTTTATTATAAGTGCTCAGAACATTCAGCTTATCTGGAACTTACCTTTGTAGCATATTTTTAGCTCTTCATAGAGTAGGCCACTTAGCATCAAGTGAAGCATGGAGACATTTGGAATTAGTAAGCTATAATATTTGTAAAGCAAATGCATTTGTAGTTTGGTCTCTGTCTATACATAACCAGCAACAACCACGAGAAATAGAGTGGGCAATAAAAATACCAACTAAGAGGCAGCAAAAATGGCTCTAAATCAAGCCAATTGAAGGAAAGTTGCAACCACAAAAATCAGTTGCATTTGTCTGGTTTGATGCATCCTTACGATTTTTCCTCCATCATCTTGCTTGACTGGGCAGCTCTTCACTCCATTTAAACATAAATACCTGAAGCATGGAGCAAAGTGTTTATTTTTATGCTCAGGACAGTGGCTCTACATTGATTTTATGGGACTGGAGAATTCCCTGTACTTTATATCATGGGTCACTTTTATCTAAATTGTTAGTCAAAAATCTGGATGTATTCAGGAGAATTGAAGATCTTGAGAATATTTCCTGAAAGACATATATCTACCCTTCTGAACAGAGTGAGTTAAAATAAAGATCTGATCTCTTACACATAGTTCTGATTTCTTAAATATAGATTTGACCTCTTAAACATGGAACTGGAAATTTTGTTGAGATATAAATTTTGGAATTTTTGGAGTTACATATATATTTTTTTTATATAAAAAGATATATATATATATATTTTTGATTTTTTTTTGTCTTCTAATTTATAAAACTACTTTAGATGCAGTAGAAATAACATAATCCTGTAAACACCACATCATTAGATTCTAATCAGAAAATATCCAGATGCATTTTCTTGGTTGAGATGCTCATTTAAATTTTCTTCAAAAATAAGAGAATGCTATCTTCTAGTAAAGACACAATCAATGAGGAAATGATTTTCTTCTAATCCTTTTCCTGTTGGTAGTAAATTGCTGTTTTTCACTGGAAAATGTGCATTACATGTGGTCATGGGTGTGGAGTAGAGAAGTTAAGTCACAAGTTACATCCAGATTTCTGAAACTCGAGATGGAATTTGAACACAGAAATTGGTGCAGAGAGGAGAATCAGCTACATACTTTATTCCAAATTGATTGCTGTTGCTAAGCGAAAGAGCTGTTTCGCATAAGTAGGATTTTTTATTTATTTATTTATTTTTTTCTGCTCTGCGATTTTGTTTTGTGATAGAGTGAACCAAAATAATAAAACTGCAGGTCACAGTTGTGTCCAGTGTGTGTAATAGGATGGGCCTAATATCTGGCTAACTAGGAAAAGAGTGAGCGTATTCCATCTCCACAGCAGGACTGCTTTTCTATTAGCATGCCCAGGAAAGTGTCATAGATATCACTCTTTTCTCTTTAATTTCTTTTTAAGAGATTTGAAGTGCTTTGTTACAATATACAAAGTACATTGACAGTACATTTTGAAAGATTTTAAACAACAATAGAAAAATAGTCTATGCAAACCCAAGTATCTTCTTTGAATGTTAAAGCTGAATTCCATTTTTAATTGTCAAAGAAAGGCAATACTAACAGCCTGATAGTTTTTTCCTTTTCTTTTTCCACACATACCCAAAGTAATATCATTCTGAGAGCAATTCACATGTCATACCAGGAGCTATGGAATGCTCAAAACAGAATTACAAGAATAATAATGCTCCCTGGCATAGCTATATATTACCTAAAACAACACAAAATGATTACTTCAGGCATGGGTGCACAATGCACATTTCACCTCAGAGATTTGTTTGCTACAGTCCAGCTTAAACCAGCACATTTAATCACTGAAGGAAAATAGCCACCCTTTTCATACCTCTTTGCTTCTCTTTTCATATTCAGTATACAGCTTAGCCTTTTATATCTTTACAATACTCCTTTGAACAAAGATACTGATCATATACATTCAAGCCTTGGTTTAACAAAAATGCTTAAGTATATGAAGACATGATCGGTCTTAATATAATGCCTGAAGCATATTCCTTTTTTTTTTTTTTTTTTTTTTTTTCCTTTTTTTTTTTTTTTTCTTTTTCTTTTTCTTTTTTTTTTTTTCTTTTTAAACCTGAATCAAAGTCTTCCCTATGTGATAGAAACAGAGGTCCACACTGTGTTGTTCCAACTCTGATGGGGAAAAAAACACATTTACCATAAAACTTTACTAGTATAATATAGGCTGTTAAAAATAAATACAAAAAGCAATAATTATTTTGTAATTTATTCTAATGTTGAATTTCTTTTACACAAAATTCTGTTAAAGGTTCTATTAATGATAACATAAATTAAGCACTCTCATTTTAGTTTGTCTAGTAACAGTTCCATTCAAAGCTGTGGCAAGGTGCAGTGAGAACATGGTATCGTCAAGGCCCTGAGGGAACTGACAGACATCCCAGCTTTACGTTGGACCTGCCACATCACTGTAGACTTGCCTGATGCTGTGGGCTGGGGCCCTGTCCTGCTGGCCCCTATGCAGAGCCTCCACTGCTCCTGCCTCCACTGGAGGTGCCAGACTGCACAATGCCCTGGCACTTATCCTTCCACTTAGGGACAGCTATCTCCATCAACCTGGGATAAGGTGGGAGTCTCCTACTCCATGTCTAGGCCCTGTGAGCTTTGTAAGTGTTCTATCACAAGTTAGCAGAAGATAACTAAAATGTTTGGTATGGTGGCAACCCCAATCAACTTTCTGTACCAAGATTTTGTATCTGATTACAAGAAGTTGGCTGGATGAGACAATCTTTGTAAGTGCTTTGAACTGTAGTCAATGACATCATGTGAGTTTTGTCAATTAGAAAATGGGTGACTTTTTGAGGGTCCTTGACTCTCCCTGGCTTGCTTTTTCCCTTGACTACACTGACAAAACAGCTAACCATTGAAATATTCTTGGCTATGAACTATGCTCTTAGAAAACACATTTGATGTTCATATATGGTCTCTTGGCTGATTACAGTTATGCCCATCTGCTAAGATGGCATGATGCCGGCACAGAGTGGCATGCCAGTTTTTTGGGCAAGAAGTGCCAACCACGAATGGTTTCACACAGGCAAGCTGCAGAATGCTTCAGGCACCATTTCTTTTGGAAGAATCCTTTCTTTTGTTATAGATTGCCACATTGTTGCCATAGGGCTCTTTAAAGCATTGGTAGCATTGTGTTCTAATACAATACTTGACTGTCAAGGAACATAAGAGGCTGAAGAGCACTTGAGACTGGCAAGTATCTTTTGAAATGCTGTCTGACTTAAATGCATGTGAAACACTGATTATTTGAAATAAAATCTACGGATATGTTAAACAGGAGCACTGAGTGTTCTGGTTTTATGTATGATCTTTTTAAGTGATGAAAGCAGAAATCCCAGCCCTGCATGGTGTGGAAGTGCTTGCCAGCATAGAATACACTGTGTGATCAATTAATCACAAAGCTTCAGTGTTCTCCTAACAGTCAATAACAAAATTAAATAATACTGAGCATAAAGTTGTCTCAATAAAGGAAGAGGGCATACGGGGACAAGAATGAGAGGTCATAAAGAGATAGGAAATTTAACACGGGATTTGATTTCGTTCAGAGAACAGGAGTAAAATAGCAAGATTTTCCAAGTAGTGCATCTTGGGACAAAAACAGAAGCTTTCTGCAGTGATGAGCAGTTACTGATGGATGAGAATGTGATGCTGAGGGTATAAAGAGAAGAATAAAACCAAGATGGAATAATGCAATTCAGACTTAAATAATTCAGTTACTTAGAGCACAAAAAACCTTACTATACGTTGAAAAAAGTGTTAATTTGCATGGTTTTCATGATTTCTAACTGGAGAAGAATTGGAATTTCCTCTGCTCCAGAAATGCTTTGCAATCAGAGTCGTAGAATGGTTTTGTCTGGAAGGGACCTTTAAAGATCATGTAGTCGACCCCCTCTGCCATGGGCAGAGATGTCTTTCACATCACTCGAAGTCCCGTCCAATTTGACTTTGAACTCTTCTAGTGATGGGACACCCACAACTTCTCTGGGCAACCTGTTCCAGTGTCTCACCACCCTCATAGTAAAAAAAATTGCTTCTTTATAGCCAGTCTAAATCTACCCTCTTTCAGTTTAAAACTAACTGCTCTAACAGGTCTATGTCTTTCCTGTGCTGGGGACCCCAGATCTGGATACAGTACTCCAGGTGGAGTCTCGTGAAAGTGGAGTAGAGGGGGAGAGTCATCTCTCTTGACACCTGCTGGCCACAATTCTTTTGATGGAGCCCAGGATACTGTTGGCTTTCTGGCAATCTCAACGCAAAATTTGTTCTGCATTTGATGAATGCATTGAGCTCTAAGCAAGCTCATGTTGACTCATGTTCAGGAGTGCTGGAGCTGTCTTTCTCATTCTGATCAGAAGTTTTATCTATGTAAGAGAGAGTTGGGGTTGTTCAGTTTAGAGAAAGATGACTCCAGTGAGCGTGGTGGTTTTACTCAAGTGGGCAGCCAAGCTCCACCACAACCGCTCTCTCACTCTCCCTCCTCAAAGAGGAATGGGGAGAAAATACAATTAAAAGGGCTCAAGGGTTGAGTTAAGGACAAGGAGATCACACAGTAATTACTGTGACGGACAAAACAGACTCAGCATAGAGAGACAGTAAGACATTGCTTATTACTAACAAGTTAGAGAAGTGAGAAACAAAGGAAAGAAACCAGAAGCACCTACCCCCCATCCACCCTCTTCCACCTCCTCCCCCCGAGCGGCAAAGGGGAACCGGGGAATGGGGGTTATGGTCAGTCAGTGCTGCTTCTCCGATGCTCCTTCTCAGTCACTCTCGTCTGCTGTGCTGTGGGGTCCCTCCCACAGGATGCAGTCCTTGCTGAACTGATCCGGCGTGGGCTTCCCACAGGCAGCAGCTCTTCAAGAACTGCTCCAGATATGGGTCCGTACCACGGGGTCCATCCCTCAGGAGCAAAATGCTCCAAGCTGGATCCTTCACGAGCAGCAGCTCCTGCCAGGTCACCTGCTCCTGCGCGGTCTCCTCTCCATGGCCTACAGGTCTGGCCTGGAATCTGCTCTGGCAGGGGTCTTCCACAGGCTGCAGCCTCCATTGGTGCAGGTCCACCTGCTCTACCATGGTCTCCTCCACAGACTGCAGCGTGGAACCCTGCTCCACCGTGGTTCTCCATGGGCTGCAGGGGGACATCCTGCTTCACCATGGTCCTCACCACAGGCTGCAGGGCACTTCTCCGGCACCTGGAGCACCTCTCCCCTTCCTTCTTCACTGACCTTGGCACCTGCAAGGCTGTTTCTCACTCCTCTCACTCTCCCAGCTGCTGTGTAGCACAGTAACGCAGCATTTCTGTTTTTGTTGTTGTTTTCTGTTTGTTTGTTTGTTTGTTTTTCCCTGTCTTAAATATGCTCTCACAGAGGCACAAAACCAACATCGCTTATTAGCTCGGTTCTGGTCAGCAGTGGGGCCCTTACCTAGCATGGGGCAGTTTCTAGATCCTTCCCACAGAAGCCACCCCTATGGCCCCCTGCTACCAAAACCTCCCACGTAAACCCACTACAGTAAGATCTTGTAGTGGCCTTCCAGTCCCTAAAGGGGCCTACAAGAAAGCTGGGGAGGGACTCTTTGTCAAGGAGTGTAGTAATAGGACAAGGAGTAATAGCTTTAAACTAATAAAAGGGTAGTTTTAGATTAGACACTAGTAAGAAATTCTTTACTCATAGGGTGGTGAGGCACTGCAACAGGTTTCCCAGGGAAGTTATTGATGCTGCATCCCTAGAAATGTTAATTGCCAGGTTGAATGGGGCTTTGAGCAGCATGGTCAAGCAAACTGTTTGTGTGCCTATGACAAGGGGGTTGGAACTAGCTGATCTGGATGTAGATCACTTCCAAACCAAACCAAACAAAACCAAATGATTATATTGTTCTGTGATTCTATGATTCTATGATTCTATTACTGCAAAAAAAGTTCCATTATTTATGTAAAAATATAAACATATATAAATACATGCATATATAGAAATATATAAATACATGCATATATATTTATAAAGAATCTCTTACTTGGTAGAGAAAAATGTAATAGATATATTCTCCAAATACAGTTAGATTCAAGGGAGTGACACAGATAGAATCAGAGGAGTGACTGAGACTTAGCAACGCAAAAGGTACCTAAAGGTCATAGCAGTGTCAATAGAGCCACTGCCTTACAACACTCTGAGGATTTCACCCATTAGATCTGGGGTCATACACTGTCCCTGCCTTCTCTGTGGCCGAGTCTGTACTAGCAAAACCACTTTTGATTATTTTCTTTTCAACATACTTATCTCTAATTTTGTTTTTTAAAATTTCAAAGTGATAATCTAGTTTTCTGCCTCAACCTCTTCCCACCAAATCCCTTTCCTGTTTTAGGGGTTTCTGATACATTAGAAACATTCTGAGGAACTTGGACTCTCAAACAACATTCTTTCTTCCCTCTGAACCCCCTCAAAGCACAGTGGTTTGGTGCTTTGTTTACTATGCTGCAGAAGACTTAGTTTCATGTCTTCTGTTTTTCTTACCTACACAGGTCACAGTGTCTTTAGGAAGAAACATCAAGGGATAAGCTACCACAGAATGTTTTATTTCCTGATAAAGATAGAACTGATAGCAGACATCTGGTTTCAAATTATTTCTTCTAATGACACTCACTAGACTACAGAAATGTAGAGACCTCTAGGGTTATATGGGACTTTGAATCTTCTAAATTTTGGATTTAAGTACATATGAGCCAAAATAATTTAGCCACATAATTCCAAACAAGTACAGTGGCAGGTAGGTACCACATCACCTTTGTAGATTTGAGACATCATGTAGTTGTTAGGTCCCCTTCCTAGCTTTAAATCTTCTTTCTTGCAGGGTCTAATAAGATCTAACTTCTACTGGACAAAGCTAAGTCAGTTGGGATGCAGTTATAGAGGGAATAATGATGCCTATTATAGCTGAGATTGTGTAATGGTTTCTATTCCACAACTTTCTGAAGCTGAAATTGTGAAGGCTCTGTCGAAGAGTGGTCTTATTTCTGAAAATATACTCAATAATGGTTCAGCAATTTTACAATAAGAGCAGAAAAAAAAGACTTTTCTATTATAAAAATTAGACCTCATAACTTTTTAGCAGTTATGCAGCCAAACTATCCCATAATAAAAAGTTGGAGGTTGTCATGGAAACCACTCTTTGTGGAGAAGGGTATTTGGGTTAATTTTTTCTGGTCTTGTATCTTATGTAAAAATATACATTTCTGCAATGCTGAAAAAAATACATATGTATTAAAATAATATGAACCTCAGCTTGAAGTAACAGTAAATACATTCAAGTATTAGCTTTGTTAGTGTTTTCATTATATTTATGTAATTGACACAACCACAAAATAAGAAACTGTTTCTATGTATCAAGATGAGGCATCAAACAAATTTGTTCCAAACATAGTTATTTTATTCAAGGGAACCTAGAACTGCACGACTTGCAATGGTGAAGGGAAAATGAGGAATTAAGTTGTTAATGCTCCAGTAGTAATTACTATCAAAAATACATTTTCAGTACTTACTGTTGTTTCAGTTGGTCACACTCATCCCTTTAATGTGCTCAGCTGCAGTTTCAGGCTCCAAGACATTTAAAAGATGGTGTTGCTTTTGTAATAAGATGAAACATAATAGAATTTGTATAAATGCACATAATTCTATCAAAGGTGAAGGAACTACATTGACTTAAACTGAGGAACTGGTTCTATGTGAACAGCTATGCGTTCAGCATATGCTCCCACCTACTCCAACATGTCACTGTTTTCCCAAAGGCATACATGTGTGACACCCATCATGTCTACATTTACACTGACATTCAGAGGAAAAGAGCTGTGCATTAAGATAAGCTTTTTGAGACATACTCAAATGTATTGCTGAAATGTTGTGAGATTGTTGAGTGGAGTGGATGAGAACAAAGAATTCATAGTAAATTGGCAGTGAATAATGTCTATAGTGCACCTGCTGGAGTAAAATAAACAGCAAGTCTCTGGAAGTTGTGTGGTTGGGAGGACTGGAGATGACACAGAGGAGCTTCCAAAAGGTTCCATGAAGCGACTGTCTGAAAACTTTAGCATGAGATCATGTGAATATGGAAAATCCTGTAGATATGGAAACAGGTTACTCTAAAAAACTCAGCTTTTGATTGTCTCATGTCATCAGATAGACTTTGTCAAGCCTGATGTCCAGCTATTGTTCTGAGGCATTTGTAATATAACCTTTAAACTTGACTGCATATGGATTTTAGAAGACATCCTGAAGTAATGACAGGTTTCTGCTAAGGCCACAGGTTACACAATCACCTTTTTGGATTAATGAAGAAATACATTAATTGCATGGAATAATCTTCACTATCTTTACAAGGTTCTGCAGAGTTGTGTTTATGAACATGACTGTATATATAATATGGGAAAAGTCAATACTGGTATTTCCTGCAAAACTGTTTCAATGTAAGTGTTTTAAATGTCTTCAGCATGAATGTGGATTGCTGTTCCTTGCCCAGCTGCCTGTTTGCAAGGTATTAGTTCACAAAGAAGACAAAAGGAAGTGGTGGTTTTTAAAACAATTGCAATCAGGGACTCTAAATCAAGGTCGAAGCTGTCCCTGCCTCTGACTCATTTTCAAGGTGGATGGGATAGGCTTACTCCCTTAAAAAGACATTCCTTCTGATGATTGAAAAATGATTTGGGCCACCATTCAGGGGGCCTAAAAAAAAGATTTTGCATTCCCTCTTCAACTTGGAAATGCATAAAAAAGCTCTGAAATCTATTTGGAAAATCAATCACTGACCTTATATTTGCAACATGGTGAAAGGTTTGGGGTCCAAGTATTGGACAATGGAGCAAGCCACAGAGAAAGAGAAACAGCAAGATAGAGAAGCTGATAAAAACCTGTGGAAGAAATAGATAATCAGTAAGTGAATATTTTTACAACGCAAACATAATATACTTTTCTGGATATTTAGGCAATAATTACCTCATTATCTTTCAACAATGCATTCTTTATTCCTGCTCTTTTTGGTACCTGACACTAATTTTTGTAGCTACAATAACATAGAAATTACTGTACACACATCGGTACAGCTTGAGCCTGTTTAATTAGCTTCCTGGAAATGAAAGATAACGTCTTATTATTTGTCTGGGGATAGTCAGCTTCTCCTATGTTTGGAGATAATCACCTTCACTCTGGAGTGGGAAGACACCCTGCAATTATCATGGAGCTGAAAACAGTCCTTTCTTCCAGGGAAAGACTGTGAGTCCTGAAAACGATGACACCTTCCAAGCCTCAGCTATCATTAAAGTCTTTTAGACACTGTAAGACTTCATTTTTTATGAAAGTTTTTATTTAACATACTTTCAAAACTGTAACAACTGTCTTCTCCATTCATTTCATAATGCAGTCTTAAAATTCCTCTTGTCTGCAGGATTCATTAGAGATGTCTTTTTTGTGTACACATATGCAGACTTTGTGTGTGGCCTCCTAGAATATATAAACCTCCCTCCTGTCTGATCAAGGATCTGGCATGCTCAGCCCATTAACTTGACTTCTACACTCCTCTGTAAAAATTTTGTGCGATATTGAAGAAACATATGCTGAGAAATACTGAGACCATTTTTTATCTTCTTAAATAAGAAGAGATAAAAAATAGGTTAAAACATTAAAACTCAGTTCCCATAGCTATAGGACAGTTCCACAGAAATTACTCTTGATAATAAATGTTTTCAAATGTTTGTCTGGACAAACCAATCAATGTGCTTTTTCCTCTTCACTTTGACTTTGTCTAGACTATACAGCACTGGCTGTATCTTAGTAATGCTGCCGTAACATCTACCTATTGTAGTAGAGCTCCAATTGTAGTTAATAAAAATGCATATGAATAAACATTTATTTTCCTTTTAAAAAGCTTAGGCCTGATTTTTCAGTCACTTTTATGTCTGTACACTTTTATATCTCAGAGAGATTCTTTCTTTCCTTCTTTCCTTCTTTCCTTCTTTCCTTCTTTCTTTCTTTCTTTCTTTCTTTCTTTCTTTCTTTCTTTCTTTCTTTTTCAGTAAGTTACCTACCCCAACATTTTTAGACTTGCAGTAGGAATACAATAGCAAGTTGCAAAATAATAAGTAAGATGTTGTGTGTGGACACTGATGCAAAGCTTCCAGGTGTCACCACACCACAGAGCACAATGTCTGTCCTGGATGTTTTCTAATGAATCTCCACACCAGCATCTTACAGTCATTATTGATGCAAAATAGCTATTAACATATAAATAGGAATCCTGTTTCTGTCAGGAGAGGAGAATGTCAAGGCCATGCTTTGTCAAGGGAATCTCAGAAAAAAAGCACACCACCCCCCCCCCCCCCCCCAAAAAAAAAAAAAAAATGTTCAGGGAATAGCTGGAAGCCTTTTACCATTAGTAATATAGTTGAAGATCCCTCCCAGCCATTTTGTTATGTGATTCTGTGAATCAGAAAAAAATCCTTGTTTCTTTCCTACTGGAATTTATTCATTCATCAGAATTGAATTGCTTTGTGGAATCCATTTGATTTTGAACAGAGAGGTCTTGTGAAACCCTGCCTGTTAGGCAGTTGTTAAAGCCTGTTTGGTTTTCTCTCTCCTTTGGCCCTACACCAGCTGCATAATGAGCTGCTGGAAAATCTGTTTCCAGGCTTCAAGCTTCCCAAGTAAATTAAGCTCTTATTTACTGTAACCTCTGGGGAATCCCACTAGGAAGACCATCCCAGAGCTGCTGCTCCATTCCCTTTCACAGTAAATTTGAAAATGTTTTTTTCCCCCTGCCTTATAAAGAAAGCTAATAATGAAGTCCTGAGCTTCTCTACAAAACAGAATTATGTCCAATTCAGTCTCTATAACCAATGTTCCATACTCTGTTTACAGTGAATATCTGAGTGTTTTACCTCATGTTGTGCCCTGTCTCTGTCCAGCCAAAGCTCTGTGCAGTGCACCAGTTTCATCTGTAACACAGGCAGAGATACCATCTCCATGTGCAAAGGTTCATGGTCCTGCCGACCCAAACCAGATTTCTTTGGTAGCAGTTGGATCTTGAAACTAACATGCCTGCAGCTAGAGTGGATGAGGTGCAACAGACACAAGTTATAATAAAATAAAACACAAACACAAAGCCACAAACACTTGAAACAGGTTGGCTAGAAAACTTTTGGAAACTCCATCCTGATAGACTTTCAAAGCTTGGTTGAACAAGACTCTGAGTAACCTTATCTATGAGGGCTCTCTTCTGAGCTGGGTTTGGACTGGATGACCTTCACAGCATGTTTCTGGTCTAAGTGATTCCATGATTCTATGATTTAATACGTGGAGTACAATTATCACATGAGATCTTGAGTGCTCCACTCAGAAGGTTTAAGTGCACCCAGGTGGACTAAGGATGACGAATATATCATGTCAGCACAGCATTTTCTCATCAACACTCACCATTTATTGACTTTACCCTCACATAATGGGCTGAAAGAGCGGCAAGGTATGCTTTGTGATTCTGTGGTTTACCCTGAACGTACCCCTCAGAAAGATATTTAATTTTCCATAAACCAGGACAAGATGTCTTAAGAGGTTTGGAGTAACCTATGGATGAATCACGGCTTGTAAACCATTCTGCACAACTACAGAAATACTTCAAAGCAAATAATGTGAAAAGTTATTCTGCCAAGCTCTATTCCACTCCATGAAGATAGGAAAATTTTGGTCTATAAGTGGAAACTATTACCTGTTTGCTTTGGTATGTGCATATACAGTTTTAGATAGATAAATAGATAATAAGTACAGATATGTTGACTCCATTTTTGAGAGTTAATATGTTTATAACTTGGAATAGTTCTGGCACATTGCCACACATTCTTTTCCTGTATGTAAAAGACCCAATAATGATAAAGGCATAGAGAATTCAAAGTGTTTGTTGTTTCTGATGAGTTATCTTAATAACTGCAGACCATCTTTACTGCCAGAACATTAACAGTGAAGGATATTCATCTGGGTTCTTGACCAAGAGCAGCAGCCCATTCCACTGATTTTATGTAAGTACCCTCCTTGTAGGATAGGTTGAACACATTAACTGGAAAATTAATGATATTTTGGAGTTTCAAATTTTAATATATGCTTGAAAACTGTACAGAAAATCTAGTAGAAAAAATGTTTATAGCTGCTGGAAATGGGCCATAGTAGGATACATTGCTACTTTCCAGCTAAAGGTAAGCAAACATTTTTTAGCTAGCAATCTTGGGGAATCAGCCAACCTAATCCCTTTTATTCATAAACTTGATTCTCACTAAGCCATATATGTTGTTATCCCAACACTGTTGGAGGGGTTTGGTTTGTATATACAACAAAAATAATTCAAGAGGAAAAGCATTCTAAGAATATACATATATATATATATATATACACTTAGGGATGGGATATATATGTATTTAGGGATGGCTGTTGCCCAAAAAGAAAGCTCTCTTAGCGTTAAAATCAGCTCCTGCAGCTCAAGGAATTGTGGTATAATTCTTCACTTTAACAACAGATTAAAACTATAAAGTGAGAGATTTTAACATTTTAAGAATTAATGGGAGAATCCTGGGTGCAACTATGAAAAGTAATTAAACATGAAGCTCCTTTATGTGCCTCTGTCTTTGTTGAAAAGACTTTTGGCATGTGCCTACTTGATTTATAGTAGTTTTACATTCCAGGATTGCAAAGAGATGACTGACCTGTCTCTGGTATTGGAATCATCCTGAATATGTTTGTGCAGCAGGCGTCCTGATCTAATTGCCCTGAGGGGCAATCTGGAGTAATTAATCATAATGACTGTACTTTGATATGTGCATCTTTGATACATGTTAATGTGGTTGTTTAAAACTCTGGAGAGCCAGTGTGTTCCAAATGTCCGCAGGAGGCAAGGGTATGCTGCATGGCAAATTCCCAAGTATAATGAAGCTAGCTCCTGGGCTGCAGGCTAGAAAGTAAAGGAGGCTCCCAGAGACATGGTGAAAGCCTAGCTTAAAGACGAATATTCTTCAGCATTTGACCTGAGCCTAAAAGTTAGATTTGATATTGATTGTAGGTTTGATTGTTTTTCCTTGTTCTATTGATTTATTTTAGTAAAATGGCAAGGAAATGATGTTTGTCTTAGTGGACAGAAGGGTTCTGGCAAACCTTGCTAATAGAGTTTAATCTGTCACTGCCCCAAGTTGCCTATGCTGCCTCTCTGCCGCTGCTTATCATCCCTGTAGCAAAAATCAGAATGCAACATTTACCTGTTGCAACTTACAACAGGTCCAACTTACAACCCTCTGCAACTCTCCCAGTTCTCATGCAAACAGCAGAAAAGAATGTGCCAACAGATTTTGAAACATCTCTGTTCAGAATTCAGGATCTTCTGCTACATGTGGCCTGAGAAACATCTCTCTCAGCAGTGCATGCATAGAGGAGGAAGAGTACTGCTGATGCCAGAGTGAGTTGTACCACAGACTTGCTCATAGTCCACGTTTAGTTTTGGTGGTGTTAATTGCCCCTTCCACCAAGCCTCCTGCACTGGCCATTGTCCGAGTGAGAGTATTGCATAAGGAGAATACAGAACAATGACACCAGCCTGAATGTGGCTACACTGAAACATCCTCTGATCAAAACAGTGAGCTCAAGATCTTAGTGGTTAAGGTTAAAAACAGCCTCTGATAATTTCTCCATGCAGCTGTTACATAAAATCAACATGAAGCTTCCTGGTGTTTTGCTTAAGAGATCAGCCATATAACAACTATTCTTCAGTTATTCTTAATTATTTGCTGAATATACACTTTCCTCTGTGCTTCAATCAGCTTCCATTCAGCTCAGCACTTGAAGGAAGAGTGGAACTGTTGAGAACAAATCTAATTCACTTGGATGAGGTCAATCATCTGTACTGGGTCTGGCTGGGATGTTAACTTTCCCTGCAGCAGCCCATACAGTGCAGCGCTCTGCACTTGGAGCTAGAACAGCAGTGGTATCACACCAGTGTTGTGTCTGCTGCTGAGAAGTGCTGGCACAGCATCAGGACTCTCTCTGACCCTCCTAGGGGGTGGGCAAAAAGTGAGAAAGAAACATCAGCAGGGCAGCTGACCTAAACCAACCAAAGGGATATTCCATACCATATGATGTCACACTCAGCAATAAAAGGTGGAATAAGGAAGAAGAGGGGAGGGGTGGGCTCTCGTTGCGAAACGTCTGTCCTCCTCCCGAACACTGGCTACGTGCGTTGAGGCCCTGCTTCAAGGACGTGGTCAAGCATCGCTCATTTGTGGGAAGTAGAGAGTAATTTCTTTCCTCTGCACTTCCACATAGCCTTTACTTGTTTTGTTTAGTTATTCCCTTTCCCCCCTCCCTTTTCCCCTTTCCCTTTTTTCCCTTTAGTTGAATTGTTTAATTAATAATAATATTTCCTTAATTATATATATATATATATATTTCCCCTTTTTAATTAAATCATCCTTATCTCAACCCGTGAGTTGTTCTTTCCTTTACTTCTTCCCCTCCTGAGGAGGGGGAGTGAGAGAGCGGTTGTGGTGTTCAACTGCCTAGCACGGTAAAACCACCACATCATCCCAGTGGTAAAAGAATCTTATTTAGCTGAGCAGGATTTGACTTTCTGTATGATATCTATTTCCTTCAAATAAATGCACGTTTATCTCAAAGCCATAGGTTTTTGAGATTATACTGAGAGTATGAGAATATCTGTCTTCCTCTCTGCCTACCTAGTTCCCCTGATCTTTTACACGGTGCTGCTCACTACATTTTTCAAGTTTGAACAGTTCCTTCAGAAATTTCGTCTGCAGGGTGAAGTCTTAACAATTAAAAAAACAAAACAAAACCACCCATATAACATTAATTTATTAAAAAGTGTTTATAAGAAATATTAGTAGAAAATGAATATTTTTTTCAAACATATGGAAGCATTTAATGGAATGCACTTAAATGACATTAGCAAGAATATTACACGTAATTTGAAGTATCTACCTTTTTGTTAAAGTTTCTGGGTTTTGAATGTTATGGACCTAAGTGCACTATAACTTCTTTGGAGATGGTTTGTAGTCTTTTTATTTTTATTTATTTATTTGTTTGTTTGTTTATTTTTGTAATCCCAAGAAAGCTTATACAACAGTTTGAAAATAGTTGCCCTGGGAAAACTGTTGTGTCAAGCACTCAAAGAAGGAATCATCTTGCAGTGTAATACTCAATTGTTAATAAGGGTGATCACAGCCACCCTGAAACTGGGGGAGCTGGCAAATGTCTTTCACCCGTCACCCACTCCTCATAGAGGAATTAGCATGTAACTGCCATCTCTATTAAATTCACTTCTGGTAAAAAAAGTTTCAAACACAGGCAAAGAATCCAGCATGAAGGGTTGGCGTATGCAGCACAACTCTATAAAGAAACAAATATCTTAAGAGACACATAAACAACACCGACCAAGTCACAACTGCTGTCACCTTGCCGAATCTAGCCATAGTTAACTCCTTGCCCTAATTTTAGTGGGGCATCTTAGTTAGCCACAGTGAAATTACAGATGAGGAATGTGGCATCCTGGCCAGCAATGATAGCCCATGTCTTCCCCTCACAGCCCCACTAGCTCCTCACCTGTTGAAACTATACTCTGCCATTTTCACACACTAGATTCACTGTTCCAATATTCATTTTTAATTTTTAGTTTTATTTAAGTGAAAGCATTTTTTTCCATGTGGGGTGGAATCAATATTGTTATTATTTTGAAGGAACATTCTTCTCTGCCCAATTTGACTAAAGGCAGAACTGCATTAAAAAAAATAGTCATCTGTAGATGCATGTGAGATGGTTCTGAGGTTCCAAACTCTTATGTGAAGGACTCATGAAATGTATAAGAGAAGTCAGTTTTATCAGAGACCCTGAAGGCATTATCAGAGTACCTCCTCTGGTACCTCAAGCCATCTGCTATGGCATGTAATAACCTCGTGAGAGCAATGAATAGCTCAGAATGTGATTTAGGGCTGTGGTCTGACTGCCTATTCTGGCTGCTATATGAAATGAAACTTCAATTACAGTGTCTAAATTCAGAAGGGAAAAGAGCAATTCAAACCTTTGGCTTTTAAAGTCTGGCATCCTGTACTGCCCATGGAGGCATTACTTAGACCACCAGAAAGAGTTGCCTAAATTAACCACTGTGACTATTTCTGTCCTGTTATGCTACAGGGAATTAGGGCCTGACAGTCCCAGAGCAGCACAGGATCTGAATTGCTCATTTTGAGCTTAGGTGCTGTGACTGGTCTCTTGGTCCATCTTAAATGTCATAACAGGCAGGCTGAATACAGCCCTCCTCCTCCCTCTACTACTCTGTTGGGTTTATGGAAGGAGGGAGGGATGGAGAGGAAAAGTCATCTGTGTATCCCATCAAGTGGTGAAAGAGGGGGAAGAGATCCTGCTGCTTTCAGCTCTGTTTCCATGCATGCAGAAGTGCTGAGTAGAATAAGACTGAGAAAGAGCGATAGAGAGTGAAATTGAAAAGGAGAGAGAGAGATCCTTGGAAGTCAGTGGGAGTTTTGTCACCGACCATAATGGGATTATGATTTAGACCAGTCTGTGGAGATTTTAATGAGTCAAATGAAGACAGCTAAATAGTTTAAGCGAGCTATGAGCAGACTACTTTCTCAGTATCCAGCATGCTAAGTAAGCATACCAAATCACATCCAGTGTCCATTATCTGAACGACATCATTATCCCCCGAAGAGCGCTTCTCTCCTGGCAGGGCTCTGTGATAGGCGCCCGCCCAAAGCACTCTGCTGCTCATGGCAGAGGGGAGGTTATGATTAGACTGAAGTACAGGAACTCTAACAATTCAATCAAAAATTTTAATTAATGCATATGCAAATGCATTATTTTGGTGTGAACATCAGCCTGTCCATTTCCAGTTTCAGCATGTGACACTAGATTTCCTTTTCCTTCCTTGATGACTCAGGTGTCTGAGAGTTGTGAAAACAGGGAAGGCAAACTCTTCAATTCGTCATCATGAAGTCCTCACTGTGCTCAGTCTCGAGCATGTTTACAATTGGTATGAAACATGTTGCCCAGACTAAGTTTGTACACATTGGTCAAGGAAGTACCGTGTCAAAACATTGGCCTGGGGCTTTAAAACAGTGTAGCCAGGTGCTGTAACCCAGCACAACTACTCTCAGGGGGACTGTTTCCTGATCCCATTATCCATTATGATGATGTGTTGTTCCACCTGGCTTGGGCTGGTCAGACAGTGGATACAGATCTCTGTTCACTGTCATGATGAAGTCTTTGGTCCCTGGGTTTTGGAAGCCTTCTCTTGCTATGTTCCCAAGATCCCACAGACACATCCCTGTTCTATTCATTGACACAAGTACCTTATCATTTTGGCTCAATCATTCTGGTCTCTTAATTATCAATATTACATAACATGCTCTTGGGTTTCTAGGGAATGTAGAAAGATCAAGGAAAAATAGGCATTGTTAAGGCAGCCTTATTAAGACAGAAAGATCCTAGTACTTTGAGAAAGCCTTATTGACCTCTAACATAGGTGTCATCATGCTAAATGACTGTGTAATATTTAGACTTTTATGTTTGAGCTTGTCATCCCAGCTTTCTAGTCAATTGAGAGAAGTATACAATCTTAGAGAATGATTGTTTTCTTCCTGAAACCCTCTTCTAATTTAAGGTAGAGAAACGGACCTTCAATGCTTCTTGTTCCTCTGTGTTGATTAAAGAGAAAGCCTGGGATACCAATCTTTTGAGCAAGTGTCTAACTTCTAATTGCCTTAATTAGGTGAGATGAGATAAGAGATGTTCAGAAGGTCTCTGACCTCATCAGTCTCCATTTACAAGATTTCCCAAACTGGAAGCATCATCCCTCAAAACTGATTGGTTTTGAAAATAGGAGCCACATGGGATTTTATCTATGAGAAGCAACAATAAACAGAAATAAAAGAACAAGAATGAATAAGCTCATCCACGTTATAAAAGTAAGTTATCTTTTACTTGCCAGGGAAGTCTGATATTCAGGATTCTATATTTAGTCTGCAAAAGCAGATGTCACAATCCCATTGCTTACCTTGATGTAAACAATTAGGAAATTATCCAGCTGTGTAGTGGGAAAAATAGAGATGTGCTATCAGACAGCTCCTATGGGCAAGGGAAAAGAAAGCTTTCTGCCTTGTTTGCCACAGTGGCACCCCACAAAGAATCTGTTTCATATTTCTCAATAAATCTGGCATTCAGTTGTACAGAGGCACCACATGCCTCTTGCTCATTTAAAATCAGTTTAAATCTAGGAAATAGATACTCATGTAGGCCATAAAGCCTATTATTACACCCAGCCTTTGTGGAGGTCCTTCTCCCTTTGCTTTATTACCTTATCTTGCTAGGAAATCCAGGGAACTGGCATGCAGTATCCCACAGTAAGATTCACCCCAGTGATGACTCATTTTTGAATAACATATTTTGAAATGGCAACATGAAGCCAACTCTGGGTCCGTGAACTGAAATAGCTGATGCATCAACCCTGACAGGTAGAACATGGGAGCCAGGAGGGTCAACTGCTCCTTGATCCTTTCAGGGAAAAGGATCGACACATGCCAGTCCAGGAGCGAAAAAAAAAAAAAAAAAAAAAAAAGCACCTGAGCAACAACTGTCATCAACACATATGCACACGCAGAGGACTAACCTTGGATGTCGTCAAAAGCACCAGAAGAACAGATGGGGAGAGGGGCTTGTAACAGCTACATTAATACTCTGGCTCTTCAAGGAGGTGATATCTTTGTAAGTAAGTACTTATCCCTCTGATGACCCTAAAAGAAAATGCAGGGGATAATTGGACAATCTGTATCTGTCAGAAACTGAGATTTTAAACAAAAAATTATTTGGCTTTCCTTCTCCTTCCCCTCACTTGATATATGTTGTGTGCATATTCATTGAATAGCCTTTAAATCCCTTCTCCTCTCCTAACAATTATACACATAATAAAAATGATAATTACAGTGGGTGGAGATTGAATTTCCTTTCCTTTTAACAGAAAGGACAGCCTGGTAAAAAAATAAATGGAGTTAATTAGTTGAATATAATTACAAATTCCTTGGAGTTAAAATGTGCTGCATACCAGCAGAAAATGCTGTTTGCCATATGGTATTGGAACACTCTGGAACGATGCTTTTTCCTCTATTATTTTCTGCAGACTGAGCATGGACTTGGATTATTTGTGGCTTCCCTAGTATTTGAGTTATGTAAGCCAGCTCACTGAGTGCCCCAAAGCAGTAAAGAACCATGCTTGTTCAGCTCATAATACATACTAAACCCAAAATAAACAAAATTTTTTATTTTGCAAACCTTTTAATGAAATCCTAAGGTTTCACTTTACAGTGGTTTTGAGAAACTCTCATAAACCTTTTCTTCTTAGAGTCCAGTCAAGATCCCCTAACACATTAATGAACAGCATTAATGAGAGCACTGGAAGACTTTTGGAGGGAAGTTATCAAATGTTATCAGGAAATGGTTGTGTACTTAACATGGAAATCATTTGGAATAATAAAAAGGTTAAAAAAAGGAGCAAAACACTGAGCATTGAATCTTTATTTCATTTCTTTTTGATTGAAAAAATGAATGCAAAAATGCAGATTTGGTATGCAACTATGCATATTTATTTATTCATCCTTTTTGATATAAAAAATCAAGTTTGCTATTAAAAGTTGCCTGTTTTGTTTCAAAGAAAATGGAAATGATGGACAACAAAGGCAGCTGTAGTAGTTAAAAGATGTTGTCAGTTAAAGAACCCAAAGTAAATGACCATGTTGTTTTTTTAAAAAATAGTTCTTTGGACTTCTGTCCTTGTCAGTGATTCCCCACTGTTCATAGTTTAAATACACATCCAAAATGCAAACAAAAAAACAAAAGCTCCAAACTGTGAAGAAATACCTATTCTGATCTCACTTTTATTTCTGTCTGGGAGCTCTCCAAGCTCCTAAGCTTCTTGGAAAAGTGATACTCAGGGATTCACACTAATGCTTACAAACTCTGACTTAGAAGTGAAATAAAAGTTCATTTTCAAGTTGCAAAAGTATATTCTGATTTTACAACAGCAGCGGTGCCTTAATTACACTTGTAGCTCATTTTCTGGGGGTCTTTTCTTCAGTTTTATGGCTCTGTTAATGCTATCAGGTCAATAAAGATAGCAACTTTAACTAAAAAATTGGCAGTGAATGTTTTCAAGCTTCATTGCTCAGATAGGATAATTATTGTGATGTGTAGATTTTCCTCTCTTGAAAGTAAACTCTTATGTCACATGAATAAGTAGGCCATCGTTTCAGTTAAATCTGTCAGACTAGCAAGTTGGTTTTTTTTTTGTCTTTTTTATTTTTTTTTTCTACATACAGTGTAAACAGAAGGTGAATTATAAATATGAGTAAAGCTAGAATTAGGAATCATGAATTCTTAAAAAACAACAACAACAAAAAAAAAACACATAACAACAAGAGCTCCCAGAAGCACTGCTAGAAGCTTTACAGGCTTTGTGATTCAAAACAACAAGAAAAACTAGTACAATACGTAATGATAGATCTTGGGCTGCTCAGTCCTCTGAGATGTAGGACCATGGCTGGGGGAGCAGTAACTTTCCATTTGTGGCCACCAAAATTGTACGAGATCAGTTGAAACAGTTAAATGTTTATGAGTCCATGGGGCTTGATGAGATTCCTCCCGGGGTACTGCAGGAGTTAGCAGCTATTATAGTTGAACGACTCTCAACAATTTACCAAAGGCCTTGGGAGTCTGGGGAGGTCCTTGTTGACTGGAAGCTAGACAATGTTAAACCCGTCTACAAAAAGAGCATGACAGAAGACCCAGGAAACTATCTTAGTCTAACTTCAGTTCCTGGAAAAGTTACGGAGAAGATTGTCCTGGAGGATATAGAAAGGCAGTTAAAGGACAAAGCTATTATCAGGCAGAGTCAACAAGCGTTTCCGAAGGGAAATTTCTGCCTTGGTAATTTGATGTCCTTCTAGGATAATGTCCCCCACTTGGTGGATGGAGGGAATTATACACAGCATGGCCAGCCGGTAAAAAGAGATGATTTTTCCACTGTATTTAGCTTTGGTGCAGTCTCACCTTGAATATTGTGTGCAGCTCTGGGATCCACAATACAAAAAAGATGTTAAGGTATTCCCTTATTTTTTTTAGTGGTCAGGCAGTTGGATGATCATTGAAGGTCTTTTCCAACTGAACTATTCCGTTCCAGTGAAGTAGTCACTGCACCAAGCCTGTCTTAATTTAAGTAGTGATTGGTCCACTTAGTCACATGGTCTAAAATTTTGGGTAGACCTGTGCAGTGCCGGGAGTTGGACTTGATGATCCTTGTGGGTCCCTTCCAACTCAGGATATTCTATGATTCTATGATTCTGTTCTGTTCTGTTCTGTTCTGTTCTATTCTATTCTATTCTATTCTATTCTATTCTATTCTATTCTATTCTGTTCTGTTCTGTTCTGTTCTGTTCTGTTATATTCTTTGTAAAATAAAAAAATCATTTAAATTTTGGGATGGCCTTGCAGATTGGCTTTTGCTCCCCCCACCCCTCTTTTTTTTTTTTTTTTTTTTTTTTTAAAAAAAAAAAAATAGTGACTTTTTACTGAAGATTTCAATGGTCACAAAATGCAGTATTTTTTCCCCACAGTTCTAATATGTACCCCTCCCAACTTCAAGCCAAAATTGAACTGAATGAGTATAAAAGCACTTACAAATATTATGAATATTTTTATCTTCCTGTTTTCTTTTGTGCGGTTTACTGGTGGCAGGCTTCCTTTAAGACAGGTAATAAATGTGATAAAAAATAAGGGGCAAATCCGTTCTCTTTCCAGTGCTATTCTGATTTCACTAAATATATGTTTTTCTTTATTTTCAGAACAGCTAGTTCTGTCTTAGTGAAGCAAGTGGCATTACCCTCCAGACTTCTCCGAAGCCTTAGGGAAGTGAGAAGTTGTTGGAAGGCAGAACCTGTCAGAGGGGCTTTCCTAGCACTAGCAGGTTTAAATAATATCATCTTAATTTTCCATTTTCTCTTAAGAAAATCACAGGTGATTTCTCTCTGTCTGCCCCTTAAAGATTAAGCTGTCTGTTCTTGCTAAAGCAGACTTTTTCAGAAATCTTCAAAAATGTTGGCATTTATTCCAAAGAAGATCAAATTAAATAAAAATACAAATCTCATCACTATCCACAAGATAGACATTTTCTTCATGATTCATGGCATACCTGGCCTCTTGGTCGCTTCATTATAAACAATGTAAAACAGCATCTTTGAATATGTCTGTGCCAAATATACCTGTACTATTTGATGTGGCACTGCATAAAGGGATACAAATCTTAACGCAAAAATCTCAGTTTCTGAAACCATTAGCCAGACACTGGACTTAATACAATTAGGTCTGCTTCTTAACTTTGCTAACTAGTCAATGTGCATCTAAAATACATCTTCTCTAGGAACAAGTGTGGGGCAGTTCCTCAGGGATCTTTCCATCCCTCCACATTGCACAGTGCAGATATGCTCTTTGATTCTTTCCTCATGCTGTGCTCACAATTTGGCCACACTAGAGACCAGCCTGATGAAATATTTTGATACCATCACCCTGATCCCCTGTTGTTTTGCACACTGAGTTATCTTTGTGCCATCAGGTATTGTTTTTAACGTGCACAAAATGGGTTTTCTTTACTATAAAGCAAAATGCTTAGTTGTCATTTCCAGAAAATTTGTATGAGGTTCCTAAATTACATGCAGGTGTATTTTCAGCTTATATGAAGATGCTTAACACAGCCCTGGTACTATGTTGAGGTATACACCATCCTCCTCTTTGAAGTATTGCCGCTAAGTACATCTACTTTTTTATTTATTTTATTTTATTTTATTTTATTGTATTTTATTTATTTTATTTTATTTTACTTTATTTTATTTTATTTTATTTTACTTTATTTTATATCACATAATGTCACTCAGGTTCCATTTATATGATAGACCTTTATATCAAACACTTACAAGAAGGAAGAACTTCCTTTTATGTCTCTTCAAGCAAATGAAATCCTCTGCCCTGGAGCACCAATTCTGCTGACAGACCCAGTCCAAGTACCGCAAATTCAGGAATCCACCCATGCCATTTATTCTGCTGGAACATGTCAACCTGGTGTATTTTAAGTTGGTATTACTGTTATTAGCGATTACTGCTTGAAACTAAGCAATTATAAATTTTCCCTTCCCATAGGATACTCATGAATTTATTCAACAAGTAATTTTATTATTAATTTACTGTTTCCTGAGGCCCCAATACAGATTTTTGAACTGTCATTGAACAAAGATGCAGTAAAAGACAAGTTTCTGAAAAACAACAGTGTAGTTTAAGGCATGTAAAGGAAGCAGATCAGCACCACTTTGTGTCTAGCAGAATTTATTCACTTGTCTCCGTCCAACCTTGAATACCAAACATGAGTTTGCTTGCTTATAGACTTATCAACCAAAAAAAAAAAAAAAAAAAAAAAAAAGGAAGAAAAGTGTTCATCATCATTTAACAGATGGTGAATAGAGACAAAAAACATTAAGATCAGATTTTAAAACCCATCTAGAAGCCGAAAGAAGCATATAGCATATGAAGATAAAATGTTGTTTCTGAGGCTAAAGTTAGTGCCTAAGTGCATCACGAAGTGCCTACACTCTTTTAGAAATGCAACTTTCAGAAATTTACCTAAGGTCACTAAGAAAGCCTGTCACAGAAGACCTACTACTGGTGTGGTAGGACCAGTTTTGCACATGACCTTTGAGCAAAGATTATCTTTGTTGTTTTGAAAAGAAAATTCTTATTCACCCTGCAGAAGTTCAACAGTGGCTCTCCATCCTCACTTCAGCATTGCAGACAGGCCTGACTAGATTCAGATGGTGCATTTTCTTGGTGCTGTCCCTCTGGGCTGTAGAGGGTTTCTCCTATTTTCATATGGCATGGATCCAGATTGGCACAGATCAGTTGTGCTTTAAAAAGTAGTTTATTTAATTACCAGATCTGTCTACCAGTGGTGGCTGTGAAATCCCTCCTTCAGTTTGTTTTGGCAATGAGTAGAGGCAGAGGATTGATAAAATAATTAAATGCATACAGAAGTAGACTTTTAGGGGGAAAAAATGCACAATATTCATAAAATCAGAGAATCATGGAATCCTAGCATCATAAAATCATCAGACAGCTTGGGTTGGAAGGGATCTTAAAAATCATTTAGTTCCAACCCCCTTGCCATGCCACTGGGATGCCACTCAGGGCCTCATGCAGCCTGGCCTTAATCACCTCCAGGGATGGGGCATCAACAGCCTCTCTGGGCAGCCTGTGCCAGGGCCTCACCACCCTCTAAGTGAAGAATTTCCTCTTAACATCTAATCTAAATCTCCCCTCTTTTAATGTTAAATAATTCCCCCTTGTCCTATTATTATCTGCTTGCGTAGAGTTGCTGTCCATTTTTTTTACAAACATCTTTAAGTATTGAAAGGCTGCAATGAGGTCTCCCTGGAGCCTTCTTTCCAGGCTGAAGATCTCCAGCTCTCTCAGCCTTTCTTCACTGAAGTGCTCCAGCCTTCTGATCACCTCTGTGGCCCTCTTCTGGACCCCTTCTAACCGGTCCACATCTTTCTTGTTCTGGGGGCCCCAGACCTGGGCACAGCGCTCCAGGTGGGGCCTCACAAGGGTAGAGCAGAGGGGGACAATCACTTCCCTCCACCTGCTGCCCACTCCTCTGTTGATGCAGTGCAGGATGCTGTTGGCCTTCTGGGTTGCAAGCACCCACTGCTGGCTCATGTTGAGCTTTTTGTCCACCAGAACCCCCAAGTCCTTCTCTGAAGAGCTGTTCTCAGTGAGTTCTTCTCCCAGTATGTGCTCAAGTCTGGGATTGCCCTGGCCCAGGTGCAGCACCTTGCACTTGGACTTATTGAACCTCACTTGGTTCACATGGACCTGCTTTTCTAGGTTTTCCATGTCCATTTGGATGGCATCCCTTCCCTCTGTTGTATTGACTGCACCACTCAGCTTGGTGTCATCTGCAAAGTTGCTGAGGATGCACTTGATCCCACTATGTAATTGATAAAGATAATAAACTGTGACAGTTTCAGGATAGACCCTTTAGGTACACCACTCATCACCAGCCTCCACCTGGACATAGATCCATTGACCACTACTCTGTGGGTGCAACCTTTGAGCCAATTTCTTATCCACCAAATATTGTTTCAATGCTTTAAACATCTACAAATCCATCTGTAGTGGGATCATAACAGGAGGCGAGGTGGACAGTTATCTTAGTGTTGCCATGATTGGGCATGCACTCCTGCTTCATAAAGACATTAGAAATGCTTTCGAAGAGACCTCAGTCTTAGAGTACAGACATCATCCATCTCATTCAGCTAGGTAATCTACCCATCACTATTAATAAGAATCATTTGCCCCGGGTTCTCTGCATTGAAAGCATACCAGGAAAAAAATAAAATAAAATAAAATAATTAAAAAAAAAAAAAGAGAATTTTTAAGGTGGGGGCTAGTGTTCCAACTTGGAGAGTTTTACACAGATAAAGGTTCTCTTTTTGCTTTATTCAATGGATTTAAAAAATAAAGAAACAAAAAGGCAAATAATCTTGTCATATTCAAGCACAAATGAATTCCTCTGTTGCTGTGTCAGACCAGTGCATTTGAACAGACAATTCAGGCACTATTGCTCCCACAACAGGATGACCCTTTAAGCAGCCTGAGGCTATGCAGTACGAGTCAACAAAATAAGCCATCTCTGTAGAGCACTGTCACACTCCTGCCAGCTGGACAGATCACTGTCAAAGCAAGCAGTCCTTCTGGGGTGGGTTGACCCCTACCAGCTGCCACACCCCCAAAAGGCATTCTTTCACTCATACTACAGTTGCAGAGTGAGATGCAAAGACAAAATTAAAACATCTTCCCCACTGTCCATCCCATTTTTTCAAGGCACAACTTCACTCTTTTTCACTCCTGTCTTCTCTATGCCATAGAGATCCTGTATATGACATGAGATCTATAGAAGATCTGTGAAATGGCCTCTTGGGATCAGGTTTGATATCCTAGGATATCTAAAATGCACTAGAGACCTAACTTTAGGCACTTGAGTTACTCTGTACTGAGAGTACAGTTCACAATAGAAGGATACAGAATCAAAATATCCTGCATTGGAAGAGACCCATGAAGATCATGAAATCCAACTCCAAACTCCAAACCAGGCAACCTAGAATTTAAACTGTCTGTTTAATAACATTGTCCAAATGCTTCTTGAATATTGACAGGCTTGGGGCCATGACCACTTCACTGTGGTCAGACTGTTCCAGTGCCTGAAAACCTCCCAGAGAAGAAAAGTTTCCTAATTACTAAAACAGAAGAACTGTTTCCTAATTAGGTACTGTTACCCCCAAATATCTCTCTTGCTTGAGAAATACATCTGTCTTGGCATAAGACTCCTCATTGTCTTTGTTGATGGTCATTTTGGTGGCCACTGTAGTACCACAGAGGGTCACATACCATAGAATCATAGAATCACTGAAGGGACCTTCATGGTTTTGGCTGGGATGGAGTTCATTTTCTTTGTAGAGGATTGCATGATGCTGTGTTTTGAATTTTTGGTGAAAAGAGTGGTGATAACACACCAATTATTTAGCTGTTGCAGAGCAGCGCTCACACAGAGCCAAGGACTGTTCAGCTTCTGATTCTGCCCTGCCAGCAAGGGACCTGGGGGTGCACAAGGAGTTGGGAGGGGACACAGCCAGGAGATGACCCAGAATGTCTGAAGGGATGCCCCATAGCATGTCATGTCATGCTCAGCAATAAAAGCTGGGGCAAAGAAGGAGAAAGGGGTTGACTTTTGGAGTGATGGTGTTTGTCTTCTCAAGGAATTGTTATGATTGATGAGCACTTCTTTCTTGGAAATGGCTGAACACTTGCCCGCTGATGGGAAGTAGTGAATGAATTCCTTGGTTTGCTTTGCTTGCATGAAGCTTTTGCTTTGCATGAAGCCTTTTCTCTACCTGGTCTTTGTCTCAGACCATGAGTTCTCTCTTGCTCTTTCTAATTCTCTCCCCAATAGGCTGTGTAGTGCTGAGCTGCCTGACTTGGGTTAAACTACAACAGGGATCCACAGGGATCCCTGAGTCACACTCTTGGCTCCACACAGGACAAACTAAAAACTAAACCTGAGAGAGTTGTCCAAATATTACTTGAGCTCTGTCAGGCTTAGTGCCCATGACCCATGACCACTGCCCTGGGCAACCTCTCCCAGTGCCTGACCACCATCTGGGTGAAGAACCTAACCCTCCCCTGTCCCAGCTCCATGCCGTTCCCTCGGGCCCTGTTGCTGTCCTCAGAGAGCAGAGATCAGCACCTTTTTCCCCCCTTTGGACAAATTCTTACTTTTTTTTTTTTTTTTTTTTTTTTTTTTTTTTCTCCTAATCTTTCTTATATTGTTGCCCCCAAACTCCACACAGTACTCAAGTGAGGCCACAACAGAGCAGAGCAGGACAGTCACTTCTTTCCATGTGTTAGCTATACTGTGCATAATACGCCCCAGGGTACAGTTGGTCCTTCTGGCTGCCAGGCCACACTGCTGACTCATATTCAGTTTACCATCAACCAGCCCCCTAGATCTTCCTCCGCAGGGCTGCACTCCAGCCCCAGTCTACTTGAACATCCAGGATTACACTGTCCCAGGTGCAGAATCCAGCAGTTGCTCTTTCATAGGGATAGTAATTGCCCAGCACTCTAATCTATCAAGACCTCTCTGTAGGGCCTCTCTACCCTCAAGGGAATTGATAGCTCCTCCCAGTTAAGTATCACCAGCAAACTTACTTAGTGTGCACTCAACTGCTGCATCCAGGTCATTCGTAGAAACATTGAAGAGATCTGGCCATAAAATTGAGCCCTGGGGAATACCACCAGTGACTGGTCAGTAGCCTGATGTTCTTCCATTCACTACGACTCTTTGAGCCAAGTCCTTCAAACTGTTCACCCACTGTACTTGTCCAGCTGTATATTGTCCATTTTGTCCAGAAGGATACTCTGACAGATATAGAATCATAGAATTATTAAGGTTGGAAAAGTCCTCCAAGATCTGGTCCAACCATACCCCTACCACCAATGTCACCCATTAAACCATGTCCCTAAGTGCCAGGTCCAACCTTTCCTTAAACACCTCCAGGGACGGTGATGCCAACACTTCCCTGGGCAACCTGTCCCAATGCCTGACTGCTCTTTCTGAGAAGAAATGTCTCCTCATTTCTAACCTAAACCTTCCCTGGTACAACTTGAGGGCATTCCCTCTAGTCCTATCGCTAGTTATCTGCAAGAAGAGGCCAACCCCCACCTCCTGTCAACTTCCTTTTAGGTAGTTGTAGAGAGCAATAAGGTCTCCCCTGAGCCTCCTCTTCTCCAGACTCCCAGATCCCTCAGCCGCTCCTCACAGGACTTGTGCTCCAGGCCCTTCACCAGCTTTGCAGCCCTTCTCTGGACACGCTCCAGGGTCTCATTGTCCTTCTTGTACCGAGGGGTCCAAAACTGAACACAGTACTTGAGGTGCAGCCTCACCAGAGCTGAGTACAAGGGAACAATCACCTCTCAGGTCCTGCTGACTACACTATTCCTGATCCAAGCCATGATACCTGGGTGGGGTAGGTGGGAAGGAGTTTTCAGGTTTGGTTTTACTTCTCATTACCCTACCATGTTATTAACTGACAATAAATTAAATTGATCTTCCCCAAGACAAATCTGTTTTGCCCTTTATATTAACTGGTGAGTGATCTCCTTGTCCTTATCTCAACCCACAAGTTTCTTTATCATATTTTATCCCTGTCTTTCTGAGGAGTAAGAGCAGAGAGAGCAGATTGGCAGGCACCTGGTGACCAGCCAAGGTTAACATACTACAATGCTTTAATTCATATGTAAGACAATCTCATTTGCTGTCTTTCTATGATTCCTTTTATTGTTATCTGAATCAATTAGATTGATGATCAGATAATATGACGCAACTAAGGTACAGAATTAGAATATTGTCTAGATAGAGTCTCAAAGTCTTAAATTCATTAGCAATTTAATAAGTAATTGCTTGCTCTCCTCCTGCTCAAGACAGATATCTCTGCCCCAGAAATTCAAAGCATGTAAAGGAAACGCAGAAAACCTATGTTTCTAAAAGTCAAGTGTGACATCCTCATGCTACTCAGAAAGTGTTGAGAAAGTATATTGGCTTAACATAGAAAGGAGTATTATAAAAGATCTGCCATGATAAATGTTATTCTTGTTCCAATGCATCACTTGAAGGTGTTAAGGTAGCACAAGAACAGGTGCAGTGTCAGGTTCAGTGTGTTATACTGGACTAGAGTAAATGGAAAGTATGCAAAGGATATAAAGAGTACAAAGCAGAGTTTTGAATTCATTTTGAAACAAATTCCTTTCTTAGGGTAGAAACTTGATTCAAATCTATACAATTCTACATTAAAATAGTTCTCATGAGCTGATGATGCATATATTACCAAAGCCACTAAAATAATTTTGATTCAACTCAATTACTTTTTAAAATTCTGTGTATGACTTACAAATGTATTTTTCCTTATTGCCAATCAATATTTTCATATTTTGCTATTCTACACATGCAGTAGATGTGCAGGGCTTCTTCATAGGATGCTTGTCATTCAGAAGATAAATTCCTAAGGCTGATTTTTGTGCAAAACATGTCAGTAGACCACATCTTTTATGACCTAGAGTACTATTTGTGGGTTGTGCTGGAGTTCCTGAATATATTACATTAGGTATCTGTTAAAAGTATTGGTAAATCAGCACAGATTAGACCAAGCAGGCATTAGAGTTGTCTCACATCATCTCATTTAAGTATGTACAGTGTAGTTTTCTCACCTTCTGAAGTAGGCTTCCTTTGCAGTCAGTGGAAACAGGTGCTTTATAGGTATGATTCATTTAACCATTAATGCCATGGCTGTTTTCCTGTAGACTTTCATTACAGAAAGTCTTCCAGAACCAAATAGGCACATACATGTGGGGGTGATGATGGAGATGATAGGTGCCATTTCCTCCTCAGTAGTAACCACTGCCTCAGACACTATTTTCACTCTGTAGGCAGTAGCTGGTCTGGCTTTGCAGCATTTTGATGTAGTCATGATGACCAGGAATTTCTTCCTGCCTCCGTGGAGATGCTTTAAGCTTGCTTTGCCTGGTTTTGGTCGCATTATCCATTAAACAGTATCATCATATGGCTTAGTATGTTGCTGTCATCAATTTTAAAGCAGAGAGAGAGAAGAGTGTTAACACTCTAGCTTTTTTTAAAAAATAGTAACCTCCACCTGTGCTGGTTGGATACGGCTAAGCTGGGCTTTACTTTGGTACTCTTAAGCTCCCAGGTGGCTTTATATTAACTGTCTTTGTGAAAGATCTCATGGCAAATTTCAGGAGCCTGGCAAAACCCTGGTTAAACCTTAATTACTACTGTAGCCTAATTCATGGCTGTATAATTAAACTTTGTGATGTCTACATTTAGGCTTGGGAGAAATCTGTAATCTGCGTTCAACAATGCACTCATTTTCTCTCTATATTCTAGTTAAAACAACATGTTGCAATAAGGCTCAAGGGTCCCATAGCAAATCTTGATGGAGAATTAAGTTAGGTGCTAATGATCTCTCTTTAAAGATTGTAATCAAAGAGCAACAACTTCTGGAGGAGCTGCTGCATAGTTACCATTGCTAGTGCCTGACTTGGGGTATAATGGGCCTCTCAGTAAACATGCACAATGGCAAGATGAGTGACAGAATGTGTGACAGTGTTTGTTGTGGAAATTGGACCAGGTTCAGTAGCACCAGATTTCAGTCCTATGGGGATGAATATTGCATCACTTGTACAATTCTGGAGCACCATTCTTCTGCCTCTTTCTCCCTTCCCTCTGCATTTGAGGGAAGACACCAATTCAAACAGCTGCACTCTGAAAGCTACTAAAGTGCTAAGGAGCTGCAGGAGTGATGCCTCAAGCTTTACAAAAAAAAATAAAAAATAAAAAAAAAATCTCAGAAAGTTAGCTAAATGGTGGGGGGAAATCCAGTTCCTGCATCGGAATCAAGTAATAACTGCATCTTGAGTGATGTCAACAAAGGGAAAAGTTTAATTTTCCAAGATATAGAATACAACTCTGTTTTTTTTTTTTTTTTTTTTTTTTTTTTTTTTCCAGAAATTGATTATTCTTATTTTGAGTTTAATGTTAAATGAGGAGCTTAGTACTGAGAATTCAATGAATGTTCTTCTCTACAAACTCTTCAAATTGCACTCACTGACAACCTGATCCCACTACCATACTTTTCCAAAATAACCCATAGGCTCTCAGCAGAAAATTCTTTGTATATCTTCTAACTTTAAAAAAGATATGCTCAGAGGCAATTCGAAGAGCAAGTCATGACCTTTTTTGCTCAGGTTAGCAAAGTTAGAAAATCTGAGACAGTAATTACAGTATGCTTTAAAATGTTCTAACTCACCTATAATCTCATTTTTTTTTCCTTTTTCCTCCTTTTTTCTCTCCTTCCTTCCTTCCTTCCTTCCTTCCTTCCTTCCTTCCTTCCTTCCTTCCTTCCTTCCTTCCTTCCTTCCTTCCTTCCTTCCTTCCTTCCTTCCTTCCTTCCTTCCTTCCTTCCTTCCTTCCTTCCTTCCTTCCTTCTTTTTTCGTTCTTTTTCATTCTATTAACCAATCTCCTCTACTGTTAGTCTATATAACATGATGAAAAAGGTTGACTGTGAACAGCAAAATGAAACAATTACTATGTTAAAAACTGAAGAAATTACCATGTGGTGCAAGTCGGCCATCAATTCCATTGGATTTGAATTAAGGTATTAATGGAGAAATGAGAGAAGCACAGGATCACCAGTGTTCTCCAGTGTGTGCAGGAAATGGCTTCAGTTTATCTCGATCTTTCTGTGCTTCTAATTTCACAGTCATCAAATCACAAATTTCTTTGGTATCTTTTGAATGTTGCTTGCAAATATTGAATTTTGGTTTATAAAGTTTGGTTTCAGTTGTGTCCTAGAGCATAGGAATTGAAGAATGGAAGTTGCATGAAATTACCCCCAAAAAATCCATTTGTAGTTTAAATGTGCAACATAATAGTAATTATTTCTGCTTAATCTGGAACAATTTTTAGATCAAGTGGAGATACCTTACATGCCAGAGGTGCAGTGTACCAAGAATCATTTTGAGCAAGATGAATAATAGTAGAAAAAAACAAAAATCCAATAGGTTTAGCGAGCTCAGTGACACATAGACACATCAGATTATAAATAAGTAAGAGGAAGTGGAAGCAATCTTCTACTTGAGGCCTTAATGATCAGATCCAGACAATGAGGTAAAGTGCCTTCTGAGAGTGGCAAATAAGAAAGTTCAAAGCATTCTCCTCTCCAAGATTATGTAACAAAATGACAAGTAGATTTAGTAATATCCACTGTGCCAAGAGATACATAATGGTGGTTTGGTTATGCATAACTGTTAGGAATCTAAAATCAGAAATGGCATGTACTTGATTTACTTGAAAATACCACACTAGATTTATATGTGATAGAAGTCAGTGGAATAATACTGGGAATAGTGAATTTGGATCATATCCTGGATAAGAGCCTGTTCAAAATGACTATGTCACCCAAAATGACTATGTCACCCACATTTCTTCAGCTTTTATGGTTTTGCATGAAAATTTAAATAATTTTATGATGAAGTACATCCCAAGATATTTAAACTCTGTTGTTCAAGTTCAATTTCAGAATGTAATATTAGAAAAATCCCACTGGGGGTTACTTAATTTTTGATACAGGTTCAACATGTATGAGAACACTTATACAGCCATTTAAAATCAATCAAATGAATACAGCGCTCATCGGAGGTGAACAATTTGCATCCCATATGTCTGAGCCTTCACTTATTTCAATGGGTTTTACACCCCTAAGTCTGTGGCAATGTTTCTGATTTACAGTGGGATACACCACTGGTAGAACTGAGTGAATGGTTCATCACTTCCATCAGCTGGATTCAAACCTGATGTGAAAAGTTATATATCCCATTTGAGAGTTTAACTTAATCCCTTCTAGTGGAAATCCTATATTTCAGTCATTCTTAGTCCTTTTTCTGGTGGGACCCAAACCCAAACATCACATTTATTTCTGGATCTTGCCTGCTGTGATTTGAAGAGACAGGTTGTGATATAAAGATCACGGCAAGTAATATGGGATAATATTAAAACTGGCAAGAGAGAGATCTGTGACTCCCCAGGTCAGATGCTGAGCAAAGTGCATATTTGCTGGAGGGATGGGAAAGTGAGAATTAGGTTTTGCTTCAGCATTACTCATAAGATCATAAGTACATGGGCTATACAGTTGCTAAGTAGTGTTTGTCGTCCTGTATAGTGCAAGTACTATCAGCTTAACTTTGCTGTCAGTTCCAACAACAGACTCCAGGGATAGTAAGGCAGTGCAGTGTTATTTCCCAGTCACAGATGGATTTCAGCTCCCACACAAACTGAATGATTTGCTTTATTCCTGTCCATAATATGAAAACATAGAACAATTCCTAATGTGAAAACTGAGCTTCTGAAATCTCTGTTCCCAGTATTTAGGTTATGACTTTAAAATTAAAATAAAATAAAAAAATGACAGCTGTCTTCACTCTGCACATGTGTTTACACATGAATTAGACTGAGCATATAAATAGTTACAGTAGTTAAAGTGGACATGCATGCATATCATTAAATCTGTAAAATCTTTCAGGAGAAGGCCAATTGGTTGGGAAAGCTAGATACTATGTGGATGTTGAAATTAGTAAAAAAAAAAGGTTGTATCAACACTAAAAATGATCACTTTGCTTAGGATAGTGGATTCTGAAACATACTTAGAATGTTTGACATTATTCCAAAATGAGAAAAAAAATGCTGTTTTGGGTTCTGTAGAAAATCCCTTCTCTTGATCCTACCCATACAATACTATGGAAACCCCATGTGTCAAAATGTGAGCAGAACAGATGATTCCTAAGACAAGATTCAGCATCTGAGAAACAGCTACTTACAGCTGAAAGTCTTTTCTGATCAGAAATGTATGTTGTGGGTAGTTTTCATTGTTTCTTTTCTTCTTGTAAAAGATGTCTATTTCTATGACTACTCCCTTGGACTATTTTTAGCTTAGTGCTAATGGACTGTAACTGCCTTTCAGATTTTATTGCTCTTTGTTTTGTGAAGAAGTGGAACTGTAAACTCACAGCCCCCATTGAGTGTTTCCCCTTTGTCTTCACACATTTTTTTCTATTTGCACTTCATTTTGATAATAGTGATTGCATCCATTTTATTTCCATGTGTAAACTCTGAGTTTTTTTTTTTTTCCCCTGTAACGTGATAGTTCCCAAGGTTGAGAGGTCATAATTCTGATGTAGTTTGAACATCTGGACTTTCAATCCCACTTCCATTTACACCTCTGGGTAGTCATTGCCACCCTTTGAGGTTTGAGATGGATTGTTTGGCAATTTTGGGCATAGTGAAAAGTAAAAGATAGGAAGAGCAATAACACCGAGACAAGAAAATAAGTTGCCGTTTCTGATCATCCCTCTCTTCCCCGGCAGGTCACAAAGCCTCTGAACAAAATTATAACTATTGGTGCAGATAGTTCAATTCTGTTTTGCAGGTATTTGTAGCATTTTGTGTGGTGCTTTTCCTCTCATCTTAATAAGGGGAATAGGAAAAGACTGAGAGAAGGGCAAGGAGGATAAAAGATACAGAAGGCTTCTCTACAGGTAGCAGCTGAGCAAGTGAGGATTTCTTAGTCCTCAAAACAGAAGACTTAAAAGAAACATGATCAGCTTCTATAAAACTGCAAACAGCATGGAGAGAGTAGATACGACTTAATTACTTCTTTCTCTCTTTAAATACAAGTGTGGAAAATCAAATAATGATGTTAGAAGTTATTTGAAAAAAAAAAAAAAAAAGGAAAAACAAAAACGTGGTTTCACACATAGCATATTAGTATTATAGAGCTCCCTGTGAAAGTATGCTGTGTAAAGCCAAAATTTACATGGGTTTAAGAGTGGACTGGACATTTACATGGAAATGAAATCATTGAAAGATTATAAAACACAAGAAACAACATCCAGTTCAGAAACTCCCTGAGTTGAAAACAGTTGGAAGATGAGACAGTAACTTTTGCTCAGATAATCTGTGGATGCCCCATCCCTGGAATTGTTCAAGACTAGGTTGGATGAGGCCCTGAGCAACCTGATCTAGTGGGTGGCATCCCTGCCAATGGCAGAAGGCTTGGAACTAAATGATCCCTTCCACCCAAGGCATTTTATGATTCTGTGATTAGAGGACTATTCAAATATGTCTCTAGACATTCACTTAAAGTCCTTGCTCCTTCTAATTATTTTTCTTGGGAAAGATATCAGTCCCTCCTTAACAAAAGCAAATGAAAGAGGCTATAGAAAAGTATCTGAAGAGAACAAAATAATTCTAAGGAGCCGTGAATGAGGAGGAGGTTTATGTATGTGTGTGTGTGTGTGTGTTAGAAAAGATCATAGGGTCAAAAGTGTAAAAATAAACAGCTGGGGGACAAAGAGGGAGATACCCTGACATCTTACACCATCTCTTGCACTCTGAAGGCACACAAGGAGCTGGTAGAAGCTCTCTGGTCATGCTATAGCTGGTGATGTGGCCAAGCACAGGAACAAAATTATACCAGATGCTTCTAGCAATGGATGGCTTGAGTAGGGCCAGGAGGGGTGGTCTGAAGATAGCTGAATATAGAACAGAGCTTTGGATGAAAAGGAAATAAAATAAAATGTGAGATGAAAAGCACAGCAAGAACCACAGCAGACTTTGAAGAAGCAGAAAAATGAACTGCAGCCTGTTAAATTCAATGTACGTGTGTGCAGGAATGTCTCTTGCTGAAGGAGAGGTATAAGGGAATCCCATGGACAATTCAATAAAAAAACCTGTACCCACTGCACCATGGAGGTAGTCATCAGTTATGACAGTGTTGATGATCTATTGACATAAGCCTCTACAGCTGCCTTTACATTGTAAATGGGAAAAGAATAATATTCAGAAATGCAGTCAAGAATTTCAAAAATAGATAGTGATGTCTTTATTTTGAAGTGATGAATTTCTAGCATCTTACAGAATTAAATTTTTGATAAGTCTGCCCAAATATCATGAATGCTTTTTGCAGATATAAAGTAATATCGTGGCATGTGATTAGACATACAAAATGTCCTCTGACTTTGTTTCAAAAGTAAATTCAGGATATGTACTCATCCTGTAGAGTATATCAGAATTTCAGTTCTTTGATGGAAATGGGTTTGAGACATGCAGACTCCAGATACTCCACAAGATGCTTTTCTTTGAATCTGGCTGAAATACAACAGGGTGAAATGTGATAGAAGTGAGAATTGTATAACAATCTGTATGGGTCAATGTCAGATTGCTTTCAGTACCTGAATGTATCAGCTTCTTGCTCTCTCTTAGTCTCTGCTGTGGTTAACGGTACTGGTTTGCTTTGTGCTTTTTCCTTTGCATCATTCTTCATCTTGGAGATATGGAAAAAGGGTTGGGAAGTATTGTTTGGGAATATGAGAAAGTATTGTTGGGAATATGAGAAATTCTTGCTGTGGCTTACAAATTAAAAGTAGCAACTTCTGCAGTGTAAACAACATGCTGATAGTTTTGCATAGACTGGTGTACATAGTCTTTGAAGATACACTGAGCATGATCCAGGTTTCAGATTGAGCAGACACTTGTGAAGGCTAGTACAGCAAATGCTGCAAAGATGCAAGTCTAGTCCAAACTTTTTTTTTTTTTTTTTTTTGTTAATATTCAGACCACTACAATTAGCTTCAAATATGAACAGGTTCCCTGTGACAATTCAAAATACAGCTTTCAATCAGAAGACTGTTTGCTAAATTATAGTCATCACAAACTGTTGGTGGTGTGGCTTTTCCACCATTCCAATTTCCCCAGTCACCATATAACTGTAGATTACAACATCAGTGAAGCAATGTCTCCATTAGACTGTTTCAAAATCTGCTGGACCTCACTGTATTAGATTTCTGATATATTACATAATGGAGCTGTCACTGTGTGGGCAGGCACCAGCAACACAGTAGAAGAAATATTCATCTATCACATATTCAAGAGAGACAGTGCAATAAATCACATGGAAGTGAGGCTGTACTCGATGTAAAGAACATACCAACAATTAAGACCCTTTATACTGGTGAATTGTACTTTTCTTGGCTGCAGGCTAAAGGATACTGCTCTGCATTTTATTTTTATGATCGAGCTGGGGAACAGCTACATCACTGACATCACTGATTATGACCTTTACTCTATATGTAGGACACAAGGGAGTCTACTGCATGGGCTGACAACCAGTGTTGGCACTTGTAGGACCTGCTGGATAGTAACATAGTGATAGACATTCTTTGCCCATGAGTTTAAGCAATGGAGATGGACATAGATTATTTGTTTTTGAGAAAAAATAATGGCTATAAATAAAGAATTCGGCAATGTTATTATAATTGTGCATTGACTAAGAAATAAACTCTTCTCCATCTCTGAAAGTAAGAAAACGTAACTTTATTCAAATGTATATTTAGTACATAGATTCCCTTCTCTACATACATATCCAGATCCTCTAGCATAAGGACACTTTTTTTTTTTTTTTTTTTTTTTTTTTTTTTTTTTAAGGAAGAAGAGTGCTGGGGATTGGAAAAAGCCATCCAAAATCTCAGAAAAATTAAGGTTATGAGGTTATGAGAAGGAAAGTGTTCCGAAGAGCAACCTTCAGCTGAAGAAACTCTAGGCCATGCAGGATGTTAGTTCAGATCCTAAAATTTCTTTTTGCACCAATTTATCCCTACTCAGCCTACTGCAAATCTTTACTGTAGCCTAACAACTCCTTAAATGTGACATAACAGCTTTCTGCCATAGCTAAAGAGAAGGAGGCCTGTTATTCTCAATTACCTTCTATACTGCACTTCCTGGCCATGACCTCTATTCATTATCTTGTGCTGATCTTGTGACTTGCTAGACCTTCAGAAAGTCAACAGAATACTAACACAGCCCCAGATGATGACTATTCTTTCCTGATGAGAAGCAGGACCTAGCATATTTGTTGGCAAGGCTCTGGACTCTATCTGAAGAAATCCATAATTTCACACTAAAGGCAACCCTCATTAAATGTAATTCAAAAACCAGAATTCAGATGTATCAATAAACTCCATCACTGTCCATGATCAGTGGAGTCTTACTCCTAAACTCTACACTTAATGTTGCTCTGTGTACAGGAAAATCTTTACTTTAGCCTAGAGCTTGCAGTATTGCCAGTGATAAGCCAGTGTTGTCAACAGAGACCAGATTCAGTTTGTGCCAATGATCAACAGAGGATCCGGAAATTGCTTAGTTGTCTCACATCTTTTATTTCTAAGCCTTTCACTTACAAGCTTACAGAAAGGGCTATAACAAGCTATGAGTAGCCAGGTGACTAATATATGCAGAATAAAACTAGATGGAATGAGAGGCCTCAGATAAAATAAGACATCAAGGCATGTAAAATTAATTTCAATTATGTCAATAAACTAGTTCAATCTTTGTTTCCAAACCTTAACCTTATCCAGAGACAGATGACTACTGTCTGCAGAAATATTGAGAATAAACTCTAAACTGTAAGTGAGACTAGCCTTTAATCCAGGCTTGTTTTTGGTCTTGATACAGCTATTTTTAACTGGTATTCTAAATGCAATAGATTCAAACCTTCAACATTTCTTCTTCAAAGTTTTACTCTGACACTGACCTTTAAAAGTTCTAACTGTAACTAGTTTTGCAAGGGCTGCACTTTCAAGAAACAAAGCTCACTCTGTTCCCTGCTGGAAATATCAGATCCAGGACTAAAATCAGCAACCCAATTCCTTTCTCATAAGCTTTAACTCTAACATTAACCACAGACAGGTGTCCAAAACCTATTGAAAAACATCATATAAACTATGAACCTCAGCAGAAATCAATCTACAGTCTAGTGTGGTGGGCTGCACAGTATCCAAGAAAAACAAAACAAACCCAGAACACTTTGGCTGTTCAGCTCTTCTTTATGTTTTATACCAACCACGGTTGTCTACAGAATCAATACAAAATATGTTTAGTTGCTATGGGCTGGACTTAAGTTGACACTTCATAAATGATTAGTAAGGGATACAGGTCCTTATTTTCCCATCCTAACCCTAATCTCAAAATTATCAGTAGTCAAAGGAATATTATATGAACATGGGTTGTTTCCTCTTGGTAAATATATCTTCCATCCTTGCCCTCTGAGCCATACAGGAGACAGCTATAAACTGAGCTTCTTAATATACTAATTTGCCTACACTTTGCTCATTATCTTGCGATATCCATCAACCTCTGCTCTATCTGCCCTACTACCCATACACACTTATAGCAGATTTAGTTGGGCTCTGAGGGGCCTAAACTTCAGTACTGACACATCAAGCTCTGTCCCTTAGCTGCTGTTCAAACCTGAGCATCAGAGTTGGAGGAGGATGAAATAGCCTTACTTTGCAGAAACGTGAGTATCAAAGGCCACATGAGAAAGCAAAAACAAACCCATAACAGATCTTGCAAGGGTAATACAGATATTCAGGTTTCTGTCACTCCTACCATGTGCTCAGAATAACATATTGTCTTTTCACCTGAGCTCTGTCCTGGGCTAAACATTTAACAGAGATGGCTTATCCACACCCCAGTTTGTTGGTAGATTTATGGTCTGGAGGGTCTGTACTCTAAAGGATGATTCTACCTATTCTGAGAAAGGGACTCAGTGTTTTGTTGAAAGAATCCCAGTTTGCTTTTCCATGTTGGAGAGAAAAATCTAAGATGGGAGAAAAAAGATAAAAAATATTTTTTTAACCTAGATGATACCTCTGATAAATGTAGGTCTTCACACTGCTTTGCCAATTATCGCAAACCATCCATAAATTTAGCCATGATTAACCATAGTCATCAAGCCAGTAACACCATAAATTAGCCTGTTGTCTTGTCTATGATCATCTGTAAGTAACCGTCTGTAATCTAGATAATCTTACCAGGGATAACTGACAATTAATTGTATGTTGTGTCTTTCACTCTCTATACTACAGCTCTGACTGTGAAGGAGTTACAGAGGCACTTCACAATCAAAATAAGTAGGTTTACAAGATATGTGATCCACATTCCAAAAGTATCCATTAAATTACATAATTCTTTTCCTTTAGCAGTATTTATTCCTCTCACAATACCCAAACATATGCCAGACTGCTAACTATATATAAAGGCTCTCATCTCATAAGTAGACCTATGTTTTGCTTCTATTTGTTTTCATGAAAGTCTTAAGAGTTATTATGTTGCTATTTAAAAAAAAAAAAAAAAGAAAAAAAGAGGATTTAGAATAGTTTACTACAGTGAGAGGCTGAAATCAATATTGTTTATGTGGGTGCAAATGTTATTAGCTGTACATTTACAATAACTTCTAGAAATTAACTCTTAAACGATTAAACCTGCTAGTAAAGTATACATTTTCATAAATCTGATTAAACATTTTACAATAATAATTAAATTAATTACTATAAGAAAACAACATATTTGATGGATTTTATCATAAGAAAAAATGAGACATTTCACTACTGACTTAATTCAAAGTGCCTTTTTCTCTCATCTGGCATTTGCAACTAGGGAAATACTTTCTCTTTGGAAGAAAAGATTTCACAATGGAACATAACACAAACAAGATTAATCTGAAGAGAATGGGTTTAAATTGCACAGAATATTGTTTACAATGTCATTGATAGAGGGCAGCTCAGAAAAATGCAAACAGATGTCATTGTTTGGATGTAGAACATTTAGATGTGACTAAGTAATTAATTATTTCACTCTCTTTAGACCAAGGTTCAGAGGGAAATTGGGGCTGAAAGTGAGAATTCAAGAGCTCCCTGAAACCAGATATCTGAGGAGCAATTTTCATGAGCTCCTTATGCTACACTTAAGTGTCCACTAGAGATCATTGTCCACATATATAAGGCATTTTCAGCACATTGCTGCTGTAGTTTTCAGTCTTACAGAGAAGACAGATTTAAAATATTGTGAAAAAGAGGTTCAGAAAGGTTAGGTGACTATAGAAAGTTATGAGGGACACCTCCCATCAAACCAGGTTGCTCAAATCCCATCCAACCAGGCCTTGAACACCTCTAGGGATGGGACATCCACAGATTCTCTGAGCAACCTGTTCTGGTTCCTCACCACCCTCTGAGGAAAGAATTTCTTCCTAATGTCTAACCCAAATCTACCTTTTTTATTTTAAAGCCATTACTCCTTGTCCCTCCCCAGCTTTCCTGTAGGCCTCTTTAGGTACTGGCAGGCCACTGTAAGGTGTCCCCGGAGCCTTCGTTTTCCAGGCTAACCAACCCCAACTTCCTCAGCCTGTCCTCACAGGAGAGGCGCTCTGGCCCTCTGATCATCTGGTGATCCTCTGGACTTGCTCTAACAGTTTCACATCCCTTTTGTGCTGGGGGCCCCAAAGCTGAATGCAGGGCTCCAGGTGGGGCCTCATAAAGACAGAGACAAGGGGGAGAATCACCTCTCTCACTGCTTTTGATGCAGCCCAGGATAAGGTTCCCTTCCTGGGCTGCGAGCACACATTGCCGGCTCATGTTGACCTTCTCACCCACCAACACCCCCAGGTTCTTCTCCACAGGGCTGCTCACAATCCATTCTCCACCCAGCCTCTAATTGTGCTTGGGATTGCCCTGACCCAATTGCAGGACCTTGCACTTGGCCTTGCTGAACATCATGAGGTTCACACAGGCCCACCTCTTAGGTCTGTCCAGGTCCCTCTGGATGGCATCCCTTTCCTCCAGCATGTCAACCACACCACACAGCTCAGTGTCATCGACGAACTTGCTGAGGATACACAGTCCCACTGTCCATGTAACAACGAAAGATGTTAAACAGCACCAGCCCCAATGCTGACCTCCAAGGAACACCACCTATTATTGATCTCCACTTGGACACTGAGCCGTTAACTGTAACTCTTTGAGTGTGACCATCCAGCCAATTCCTTACCCACCAAGTGGTCCATCCATCAGATCCATGTCTCTCTAATTTAGAGGGAAGGATATAAGGGGGGGTTGTGTAAAATGCTTTGCACAAATCCCGGTAGATGATGTCAGTTGCTCTTCCTCTCTCCACCAGTGCTGTAACCCCATTGTTGAAGGCCACTAGATTTGTCAGGCACATCTCATCAGACTCATCAATCTGTAGAATTCTTAGTCTTGTATCTTAAAAAGGGGAATCAGTGACTTAGTCTTATATTGTGTGTCAGAGGTGTTCCAGCAGAAAATTGTCATTAGGAAAGGTCAAAATCCCTGGGAAGTATCTGCTGAGTTCTTTTCTTTTGGGGTTAGTTATGAAATATTAATGTTCAATGTTTTCATGGCTTGCTAAGAATTGATAAGATCAGTAATGTGCCATGTTACTACTGAAATCCATTTTCCTTACACCACAGAGTTTCCATGCTCTTTTTGGATTTGACTTTCTGGTCAGATCCCATATGCTGTCACTCACACAAGAAAGCTGGAAAAGAAAGATCATGGAAATTCCTGGTACTCTGACTTCATTGGTGAATAGCTTCCTGTCCCTTTTTTATGTTTTTCTCCCAACTAAGTCCACGGCCAAGAAAGTAATGAAAAAGATTAACTTAGCAACAATATTTTGGACTTGAGAGCAGTAACGCTACAGGTTATGAAGTTAAAATAAAGCATGAACAGAATTTTGTATTATCACTAAAGAAAAAAATGAAGGTTTTGGGAAGTATTTTAGTCAATTACAGACAGATTTAGCTTAAGTAAGTTGAACAAAAGAGAGAGCTAGCATCAGATTAGCCCAGAAGTGAGGTTCTGGTTGAACCCCTGATCTCCTATTGGTACTTAATTTATAGCAAGGTTCCTTCTTTTGTGTAACCCAATCTTTCTTGTTTTATCTTTGCTGATATGTTACCCTAAGTAGGTTACTCCTAATTCCCTCCAGACCCATCACCTGCAGCTGCAACTTAACCCTCCCTCCTTCATCCCTCTAGAATTTTGTACTTGGCCCTAAAACAATAAGACTATAACTCAGATTCATAAGGGAAAACTGATAGGAGGGGCAGAGCTTAAAACTTAAGGCAATGAGAAATTCCTGGCATTAATGCTCTCTAAAAACACAAAGACATCTTCTCCATTGGAGCATGAGAGGGAACAAGAGTAGCCCACAATGTTAAGCTTTAAATAGGGAGTGACTCAATTGCAGCAGTCAAGGAATTCAGGCTGGGTGAATCTCAACAAAGCAAAATACAAACACAACAGAGCAACAATATCTTGAAAACAAGATCATTTTACTAAGTGGCCATCAGAAGGAATATGTCATTATGCCGTAATGTTAGAGACAATGTTTTTAATTAGCAAGGCTGTGTATAAATGTGGAATATAGAATTTATCCAGAGGTTGATCTGATGCAAAGTTTTGGTCCCAAGAGTTTATATTGTTAAAAATCCTTTTCTTCCATTGCTGGAAATATGTGTATCCTCTGTGCTTTCCGTTTGCAATTTTGCTGTCCTGATGAATCACCCAATGTTCACCTTCGCATTCTTGGCAAGCTTTAATGCCTTTGCTTACAGAATAATTAAGTGCTCTGTATTCATTACTTCCCAGCTCTGACTTACATTTAGTCTCTTCAGTGTAATTACTCCACCGTGTACATTCAGTCAAATGTGCTATTCTGTGCCTGTCCAAATTTTATTAAACAACGGTAAATGTGTGGTCAATTATACTGTTACACATACAATTGTATCTGTCCTTAGGAGAAGCTCTTGAGCCTCTAGTGTGCTTCCAGTGACAAGAATTACAGGCATATAAATCCCCTTCCACCCTTTTTTTCTATCAGTTTTTGTGTTCTGCCTGCTATTAGTGGCAAATTAATTTAAAAAACAACAACAACAACAACAACAACACAACAACAACAACAAAAGCTCTGGGTTAAATCAGTGATTTCAGATGGTGATAAAAGTAATATAGAAAGGACCCTTTGTCTTCTTAAACCTACTGCATTGCCAGGGTTAATCAACCAAGAAAATCTCACTTTCTCACTATTCTGTATTATAATTTTCTAGCAAAACAAAAAAAAAAGAAAGATGGGGTAAAATCCCCCAAATCTAACTACCAGAAATATTGTGGATGGAAGCTGCTATGCTGACAATCCCACATATTAATCCTTTTAAAAAACCTCTTTTGAAAATCAGTCTCCAGAGAGAAAAAATAAATTAACTGTAAGACTTAGAAATCTTGAGTCTTTTAAAGTGTATTCTCATTTGATTTCTAAAATAAATCAGTTGTAAAACTAACTTAGAAATGAAAGTCTTTTTAAAGTTATTTTCATTTGCTTTCTAGTGTCTAGTCCTTGCAATCAAATGCATGTCACTTAAAACAGAGATGATTTTGTTTCGTCTTCCAGATTAATTTGGCATTTCTGATGCAATTCCCAACTGCTGCAGACTGAGAGCTGGGGGAAAAAATATTATCAGTTGGATTAATCTCACTTTACTTTAGATAGGTGTGTAGTCTAAACTGTCTAGGTACACAGTGTAGAGAAGTAGACACCTCCAGCAGGCAGTACACTGCTTCCTAAAACAAACACTTAAAACAAGGTCAACCAGCATGTCTAAGAGGTAACTGTCCTCTCTTTTAAAGGAAGGGTTTCTAAATCTTAGCTGTGTGGTAGCTACAATCCTTTTCTAAAACTAAATACAGTGCATCCAACCTTCAAAGATGTATATTAAAAACAATATGACTTACTGAAAGAGTTTGTGCTGAACTAAACAGAGTGAAATGATGTTGCATTTCATGCCATTTTCTCAGAGAATTAACAAGTATTCATGACACTTTCTTAAACTTGTTCTGCAGAGAATCCTTTGTCAGAGTGTGATGGGAGAAGGCAGACATGACTTTCTTGTCTCAATCTTAAATGAATAGCTTTTAGAATAGCTATCCATATTAAAATGAAATTTTCTAAAGTAAGCAATAAAACACAAAGAGATAAAACCTAATTTATAAATAGTTATCAGGTTGAAATAGCATCTAATGAGTTTCATCCTGAAGTGATTTCATATTGTCACGTTTAACAGCCTTTCATAAACTGGATTTACACTCAAAGGACTAAATTCCCCTTTCAATTAATTTTCATGAATGGAGATTGCAGTGGTGTAAATGAGAAGAGAATCTGTCTCCAAATGTCTAGAGGCCTTTTTTGGAAGTTTGCTGATGATGCATACAAGAATACTAAAACAATGTTATCTTCATCTAAGCATAGCCTTAAAATTAGATGGCAGTTAAGATACGTCCCCTTTTAATCTGCTGATTTGGAAAATCAAATGGAATACATTTATTGGAAGAAAGAATGCAGATTAAAAGTCAATGAGATTTTATTGCATCATGGATCATTATTTCCCATTGTTATACCATTATTTCTTCATTTAGGGAAAGAAGATGATTTAAATAATTTTATCAACTCAGTGGCTTTATGTTTCTTATATAATGCAAGAATTGAAATACAGAATTTTCAATAATGGACCTTTCATTTCCATTTTTATTTTCTTAAAAAAAAAAAAAAAAAAACACCAACATGCAGTATACGTATATAGTAAGTATGACATGTACTTATATCTATAGTAATAATATATATGCCATTAATAGATCCCACATTAATATGATGGCAGTAGATGGAAATCATCTGATAGTTTGAAAGTTATTGTACAGTTAGAAAACTTTTCTAATTTGTTATTTTTCACCATCCATGGAGGACATGAAACATAGAATATAAGGAAAAAAAATAATAGCAAAGAAAAGATTAGTCACAAATATCCAAAAAAGTCTAACAGATCATGTAACTCCACAAGGTCTCTCTGACAATCGAAGGATAAATGTATAAAGGGATCTGAGTTTAAAATCATAGCTACCAGTAATTTCTTTGGGGTTAGAAAAAAAATAATCCTATGTATAGGTCTAATTTATCTTCATAGTTAAGACACCTGAACTAGACACAAGCTCAAGATAAAATACTGGAGATAATTATTCATGTGATCCACTCTGTAATTTACTATGTAGTAAGACCCCAAACTTTATTCCACTGAGAGGCTTTTAGTCATCTTTAAGTGATTATGAAAGCTTTAATGATATAAAAAAATATTTCTTTTTACCTTCACGAGCTCTCTTAAGCTTCTATGAGTAGAAAAAATATCCTATCTGTATTTTGCTAATCAAGCTACAAACCATTGCGACTCATAAAATAATTGCTCTTTTTTAGAAGTGCAAGTAAAAATTTCTAATACATGGATCAATGCACATCAATACAAAAGAAAATCTCATAATTTGTAACTGCCCCAGTTTTCTGCACTCATTTATTTCAAAGATTTTTCTCATTATAATCTTTCTTGTCCTTTATATCTTCATAGTCATGTCTATAGCAATTGACCATCTATGCCTATATACATTTCATTGCCCAGAGCCAGAAGGAAACATTTAAATAAAATGAGTGTTAGAGAAGCTTTTTTTTTTTTTTTCTTTTTTTTATTTTATTATAAAAAAAAAAAAAAAAAAAAAAAGCAAGAACTTAGCAAGACAGTTAAACATTACACATTTTGGAACAAAGAATGTAGAAAAAATATATTTAACTTTTCATTTACATAGTGTAATTTAACTTCTGATTTTCTTTGGCAGTAGCCCAGAATAACTATAATACTTTTAATACTTTTGCAGCCTTTGAAGCAGTAGGAGAGCATATAACTTTTTTTTTTTTTTTTTTTTTTTTCTTCCTAAAAAAAGCTGATACAACTACAATGATAATGGGAACAATATAAGAATTAAATGAATTTACGGGCACAAACTGAAGCACAGGAGGTTCCGGCTCAATATGAGGGGGCACTTCTTTACTGTGAGGGTGACAGAGAACTGGGACAGGGTGACAGAGAACTGGGACAGGGTGCCCAGAGAGGATGTGGAGTCTCCTGCTCTGGAGATATTTAAAACCCTCCTGGATGCCACCCTGCACTACTTGCTCTAGGTGACCATGTCCAACCCTGCCCATTCTGTGATTCAGTGATTCTGTAAAGATGGAAGTGTCTTCAATACTTTCCCTTTTACATGGATTCTATTAAACAGATAAATTTCTCTAAGTTTTGTTGAAGTTATAAAGCACTTTTTTTTTTTTTCCTTTTTTTTTTTTCTTTTTTCTTTTTTCTCTTTTTTTTTTTTTCCAAATAGCCTGGTGAGTGAGGCTACATTTCTGAAGCCACAATATACAGATAACAGAGCAAAGGGTGTACAGTCCAGCTTAGGTTAGCAATACAGCCACAGTAACTTGGCATTTCATACCAGTTGATTTCCATGCTTCAAGACTTGAATGTTTCCTGCTTGGCAATCTCTTTTTAGCATTACAATTGTGGGCACATTTAGAGAGGTGGAAAATGATTTCTCCAATGAAAAAACATACAGGGTCAGGAACTGTACCTTATCTACCAGATCCTACCCTAGAATATCCAAATAGCATTTCCTCTGAGCTTGCCTTTTTTTCTAACATTATGTGAATCTAGAAGATTGGTAAGAACACAGTGAAACCCCCTCTCCATCCCATGACTCTGCTTGCTTCAGATTAGTATTGATACATGACTCATACTATTATGTTCTAGTTAAATACTAGACCAATTGGCTAGCCTTAATATAGCCATCTCAGTGTTAGCATATGACCCAGGATAGGTGGCATCTAGCACCAGTGGAAAGAGATCGGTCTTCTATTGAGTCTTTCATGCTGATAATTGCTTAAAGACATGGTTTCACAGGGAGTACAAGTCTTTCTGCTGTCTCATATTATTTCTTTCTTCCTTTCCATTCAAGACATCTCAGTACGCCCTTTGTACTAGATCCAGTACTTGCCATTTGTTTTCAATTTAATGAATGGAAAGAAAGAAAGAAAGAAAGAAAGAAAGAAAGAAAGAAAGAAAGAAAGAAAGAAAGAAAGAAAGAAAGAAAGAAAGAAAAAGAAAGAAAGAAAGAAAGAAAGAAAGAAAGAAAGAAAGAAAGAAAGAAAGAAAGAAAGAAGGAAAGAAAGAGAGAGAGAGAAGGAAGGAAGGAAGGAAGGAAGGAAGGAAGGAAGGAAGGAAGGAAGGAAGGAAGGAAGGAAGGACGGAAGGAAGGAAGGAAGGAAGGAAGGAAGGAAGGAAGGAAGGAAGGAAGGAAGGAAGGAAGGAAGGAAGGAAAAATGCATGATGTGATCCATTTAAGTACAAGAGGCACAAACAAATTATCTGGGATGGGAATGGGGAAAGACAATTTCATACAAATTACATGATCAGTGATAGGGAGGCCTGAATGCCCCACAGGAATGCCCTACAGGTTTGCTCACAAGCCGGGAACCTAAATTTAGCTTTCCTTAGCTGAAGCATTGGCAATAGAAAACTCACCAGGAATGGGGTAAGCAGTGTCTGTGAGTCCATAAGACAGTGACTGTGAAGAAGCAGAAATGAAGCATCAGGGACTCACCACAGCCCCCATTCCCTGTTCCCCTGTGCTGCTTGGGAGGAGGAGATGGAAAAGGGTTCATGGGGGGGGGGGAAGGTGTTTTTAGTTTTTTAATTCATACTGCTCGTCTGTTAGAAGTAGGCAATAAATTGCATTAATCTCCTTTATGCTGAGTCTGTTTTGCCCATGATGATAATTGGTGAATGATCTCCCTGTCTTTAACTCAAACCTTGAGCCCTTCCCATCATATTTTCTCCCCTTATTCTTTAAGGAGGTGGAGCAAGGGAACAGTTATGGTGGAGTTCAGCTGCATAGCAGGGTAAAAATATCACAGAACCATGGAGTCCATTCGTCAGGAGCAAATTGCTCCAGCACAGGTCCCCCATGGGCGGCAGCTCCCCCCAGACCTCCTGCTCCTGCGTGGGCTCCTCTCCACGGGCTGCAGCTCCAGCCCAGGGCCTGCTCCTGCGGGAGCTCTCCATGGGCCGCAGCCTCCTCCAGGCCACATCCACCTGCTCCCCCGGGGGCTCCTCCACAGGCTGCAGCGTGGAGATCTGCTCCATGTGGGACCCATGGGCTGAAGGGGGACAGCCTGTTCCACCAGGGGCCTCTCCACGGGCCGCAGGGGAACTTGTGCTGTGTGCCTGGAGCACCTCCTGCCCTCCTGCTGCACTGCCCTTGGGGGCTGCAGGGCTGCTTCTCTCTCAGCTCTCACCCCTCTCTCCCAGATGCTGTAGCACAGCAGGATTTTTTTCTCCTTCCTTAACTCTGCTCTCCCAGAGGCCCAACTAGCGCCGCTCATGGCTCAGCAGTGGGTCCCTTTTGGAGCTGGCTGGAGCTGGCTCTGAGTTGACATGGGGCAGCTGCTGGGCTCTGCTCACAGAGGCCATCTCTGCAGCCCCAAAATTTTGCCTCGTAAACTCAATACAGATATGTAGGAAGAAGCTAATAGAAATGGAAATAATGTATATATTTTTAATAGATCTTTTCTGCAATAAATTTGGAAATAATGCAAAACCAATGTGTCACCACTCAGCAACCTCAAGTTAGTTCCCCTGAAACGGTGTGTAGGATATTGGGTTGCTTTGCATCATAGCACCTAGACTATTTTTATCACACTATTATTTACCTATGACAAACCTGTGAAATGAATTACCACTATTCCTTGTTTTACAGGGCTGGGATGTTGTGCTCTACTGTGATTTCAACTCAGGTAATTTGAATTGGAGATAAGTATTGTGAATGCTGGGGTGGTTTAAAGTTACATTTACTGAAGTGTAGGTTACAAACCTAGATAAAATATTTCTGTTGTGTGCCAGGGCATTGTAAGGTAACCACAAATGTCCAGTGGAAACTTCCCTACTAAATTTATGCCCTTGTCAGGCCTTATGTATATTATCCCTTCTGCTCACCTGCACATTTTCAATATCTTCCTGTTTCTGTTTTTGAAGGCTTACACACTGTTGAGACTTGACTCATTCTGATATAGACAGTACTGTCTTTCAGCCATGTGTGGAAACCCACCAGGACAGACGAATTCACTGGCCAGATTTTTAAAAATATAAAACCATCAAATAAAATATCAATAAGATTTAAAAAACTCTTATTTCCAAATACTGCTCAATACTGCCTTTTTTTTTTTTCTTTTTATATAAAGAATCCGTTGTTCACTTTTGTGTGATCTACATAACATCTCAAGTATAAGCTACTTTTCAGTAAACTATATGAGTAAATGACACAGATTTCAGCAGACTTTTGCATTACAGTCTCTCAAATGCAAAGCTTTAGATGTTTTACTAGTCCAGCTGTGTTTATCAACTACAAATTTGCTGAGTGAGTCTGCATTTCAAGCCCCAGTGATTGGGGTTATCATCGTATGAAAACAGTTTATGACTCTCTCTACTTACTATCGTAAGATTAACTGTGGATATCTAATGGAGATTACACAGTATATTTTACCATCAGCATTTATTCTTTCCAGGGTTAGCCCTATCCTTTTAAAGAGATACCACAAAGGAAGATGCACCACTATATCACGTGGAAAGCATACAAATCTCAGCTGATCAATGGTTCACATTAGCTGTTTGGAGATTGATGGCAGCTCCAGGAATTCAAAAGCTTAAAAAATATAACTGTAAGGTCAAAATATAATTTAGTACTTGTTTTGCTTGCAGGGGTGCTGGTGGCAAATGCCATTTTTACCACTCTGATTTGCTTCTTCAGTGGGCATGTCTTAATGTAGAGAATTTGTAGCTGTTGTTGCTGAAGCTTCTGCTAAAGCTTCCCTATAAAAATACATTTAATCTGAAAGCTGCAGTATTTCATCTGCTTTCAGCCTTTAATAGAGTGCAGGAATTCATTAAGTCATCTGAAAGCAATTTTCAATTATGAAAATACAATTTAAATAAGGGGAAGAGGAGTCTTTGAAGATGACAAAAGTGGGAAGTGATTGACACACTCTGTTGTCAGCTGGAATCAATTTCACACTTGGGGAAAAATACCTTCGCTAGGGAAAGATCATCCGTCAGCAGGAGGCAAACTGCAGGGAACTGGGAAAGGAGAAAGTAAATCCCATCTTAAGCAAAATATTCAGCAGCCTGAACACCCTTCACCTTGACAAAATGAAATCTCTTTAATATAAGTACTGAACCTCATTGCATGGGCACTCAGGGCAAACACTGAAGAATTATAGGAATATAACTAGCTGTCCAAATTTGTCTTATTCGGGAACAATGCCATCTGGCTTCAAAAACAGCTTTGTCTCAGCAAGCACTGCAAGATATCCCTTAAAGGTTTTTACAGCTGCTGAATAACACACCATTCTACATAATAACGTAACTATTGTTAATGTTTAAACATGCAAAGTTTCGAGCTATGCTTTAGGGTCTGTTGTGGGTCTGAAAATCAGCTGTCACTTCCTCACAGAGTCAGTGGTTCACAGGATGCCAGTTTCTTTCTATCTCCAAGTTAAGATAAAAATATGATTTAAAAATACTCTGGTTGGTTCCCTGACATGCCATGCATATTTTACACAGTTGCCAAAGTCCTGTTGGGGTGTTAGTCAACTGGAAATATCTCCTTAAGAAAATACTTAAGAAAAGCTGTGACAAATTTGTTCTACATCAAATGAGGGGCCAGTTCCTGGCAAGAAGCGGTATAGGCCTGAAATCTCAAGGAAAATAATAATAATAATAATAAAAAAATCAGTTTGCAGAGACTGTGACAGACAATAAGAGGTTCTAAAAGTAGGATTTAATTCCAAATAAATACTGTGGTGTGGTGCATATGAAAAATTACCAATAACTACAGCCAAGTAGATTACACACATGAGTAGGTGGGGATGTTCCTGTGATAGTACTGGTAATGTATCTCTCCCTCCTCTGTGTTACTTTGGCATATCCATCTCTTTCAAGCAGAGGCTACTATGGCAAACCTGCTCACCTGTGTGTTCATACACCAAGGAATGATAATGTTTTTAGGGAATCCTTCCAGTGATTTTTACTGAGTAGGAAGCCAAAACTGTTCAAACTGCAGTTCTGATTATATTTAAGAGAGCTGAGACATGCATGAGTACTTGGGAGATCCAGATACTTGGAAAAATTAATCCAATAAAAACTGTGTAGCTTTGAAAAGACATGAATGCAGTAAAAGGAACCTAACAGTGAAGTTAATAATAGTAGGGTAAATCTAAACAGTTCCACTCTCTCACTCTGTTGTCCCTCCACAAAATAGCCCAGGCCACATCTTGTGCTTGGCTTCATACATGTAGTGTGATTTTGCTGATTTTCATCATAACCTTGAAACAAGGGCTGCTCTTATGCATTTATTTATCATCTCAGTCAGCACCACTGGAAGCTGTGTTCCAACCCTGTGATGTGGAATTGCACTGTCAGTCAAGGATTTAGCTTCAGGGAAATCATCACAGGGACCAGGCTCTCTTCTGGGTCATATGCTCCAATTTGGGCCAGAGACAATTATACAATTTTTAAAGTTTCTTTGAAAACCAGTAATTTTGTGTTGACTGTTGGTACTGAGAATACCATCTAACAAGCCAGTTAACTGAGTTTTTTTCTGTGATGGCACTGAGACTGTGTGCTGCATGCAGAAGAGCTATGCGAAGACTCATGGTCTGCTAGGGTGTTGATAGAAGAGTTTGTCCCTCAGGGGAGTAAGACATATCTCAGTCCCATTTATGTTGACCACTGGTGTGGTCTTCAACCAACCTGAAGAGTCATAGTTTCGCTGGGAAGATCCTTTGTTGTCTCACACCAGAAAGGACAGAATCCTCGACTCCAACAGGAAGCTCTTGGCTCCAGTCAAATCAATGGCATTTAGTTCCTCAAATAACTTTGAAAAATCTCACCTAAATTATTTTTAAGAGAATTCAGATGTTTTTGAAAACTATTATCAAGGAATTAAAATCTACTTTCAGTTTTTGTGACAGTTAGGAGTGATTTATACAAGAAATGTCACTGCTTTAGGGAGCTATTTAAAGTAAAGAGGCTGCCTACTGTAATAGACTTTTGGAAAGATGAACTTCAAATATAAATCCTTATAATAGAGAAGTATTTATATAAATTCTTCCTCAGATGTCTAGATGGTTAATAAGTCTAACCCTGTGGTATTAACATTAGAGTGTATTTATTGATCCTTCTGGTTTTTGGAGGCTATACATTTGCATTGATTTTCCTTTATGCCCCTTTGTTTGTTTTCTTGTGTCTCTAGCTACATAGATCCGTTTGACTATCACAAAACAGTTTTCAAATAAAAATTTGAATCCACAGTCTGTCCAAGCCACACAATGTTTACAGTTTAGCATATTAATTAGATTCTACAAATTGTTCTTTCCTGCAATTAAGAGAATTAGCTGAAATAAATGTATTCATGCACTGTATCTGTTTATTGCTTTGGTGTTGTATGCAACTGTGGAAAATTACAGAAGAAAAATCTTGTCTCCTTAAAGGCAGGCAAAATAATGATCCAATCTGTAAACCATACTTTTGAGTATATGTCCATGTTTCCATGTAGATAATCAGGTGTTACATGATAAGTCTTTCTGGGAAATAATGGATCAATTAGACTTTATTTTATTTTTATTTTTATTTTCTTACTGAAGGAGGTTTATATGTATGATATAGGCTCTGGGAATGATTATCACAGCAGTGAAAGTTATGCCACTTATGTAGATGATGTACTGCTACATTTCTAAGCATTGCCATTGTGTCATGTAGCTCTGGGCTAATATAAATTACTTTGAAATGATAAAATCACTGTTCTGGTTTGTTACAGGAACTAAAATGAGACCCCAGTGGTTTCCATGCAAATCATCTCTTGTGAGACATTTGTCAGTGTCAAAGTGAAGTCTATTGAATTCAATGTCCTCCAAATGAAAGTTTCATTAAATGCTTTTTATTACACATAATGGCCTATTTTACAAGTGTCTAATCTGAAGATATAAGGAGCACTAAGTTATAAGAAAATATTTCTGGTCATAAACAGCCTGCTGATAACCAGTTTCAAATATATTCATTTTTAAGGAAACCTAGAGTAAAAGTTCTTTTCCCATGTCACGCAATAAATTGAATTTCTAATATTCTGTCATTTTTACAAGTAGAGATCTGCCTTTGCCTCAAGAGGATTTCTTTTCACCCCTTGCAAGCAAAAAGGATTTAGAAGATTCAACATACAGACAAGTGCAAACTTTTACACTGATGTAGATTTTGTGTTAAGAAATGTGGTTAAGAGTGCTTGAGGATAGGAAGGTGAGATTTATGGCATGAGATTACAGAGTTGTTTCCCCCCAGTTCCCCCAGCAATCAGATGTACCCTATTCTGAAGTATATTTAACAGTAAACTATACAAACCAGCTAATTTATTTTGGGTTTATGCAGCTGGATTACAGATAACTATAGGTAACATGAAGTGTGACTGACATTTATGGCATATAATTAGGGAACACAGTGAAGAATTACCCTCTGTTGCTATGGGGCTGTGTGCTGTCTCAGCTGACCTTCCATCTCACATTAAACAACAAACACAAGCATTGTTTCTCTCTGCTATTCCCCTTTGGAGCATGATTAACTTCCATAGGATAAGATGTTACTCAAAACCTTCTGACTACTTGTCACCTTCAAACAGCCCTTTTGGCTGTAATGTGTTACTATGCCCATATAAATCTTCATCCAGTCTTAAAGGCTTTCCAGACTTTGTAAGAGCTCCTCCACCCTGTTAGCTATCCCCTAGATTCTGTGTACTTTTACATTTACCACACAAGCATTTTCTCTCTCTCTCTCTTTTTTTTTTTTTTTTTTTTTTTTTTT
>NC_048893.1:195367098-195435073 GCF_011077185.1 Oxyura jamaicensis | reverse complement strand
TTTTTTTTTTTTTTTTTTTTTTTTTTTTTTTTTTCCTCTCTCTCTTTCAGGTTCTGCAATTTGGGGAAGCCTTCAGCACTGCCTTCTCTGCTTACCTGTGACTGTGTGGGGCTGTTCCCAAGATGTTTCTTTTCTAATTTCTTTGCTTTTAGGATGACTTTTGGTTTTCCCCATCCCCAAGAGGAGCCTCACATAACACACCATATAGTATAGTATTGTTTCGTTTATTTGGTGTAGAGCAGGCTAATCCTGGCATCTATCAGATGATTCCCTGCTCTGACAGGACCAATCTACTCATTAGGAGGAAGTCACTGATCTTATGACAGAGAGAATACAGAAGAGGAGATCAACAGAATACACAAACACAAGTTTAAAAAACCCTGCTAAGATTTATGCATGCTGTTGATATTGGCTGCATATCATTTTAACTGATATGCAAACATAACTTCTTGTTTTCTATAAAGGGTAACAGATTGAAATGACATATCTTTTGATATCTGGAATGCCAAAATGGATGATCTAATGATTCATTCAGATCTTTATATATACATATATATATATACATATATATAGTATGTATTATCTGATCTGATAAAATATTCTGCAGTCTCCAAATGATGTTTCCTATATGTTGTACATACAAAGCATCATGTATATATATTTGATTATATTATATGTTCTCTTCAAATCACAAGCTGAAAATATTTTGTCTACCCCCTTGTTCTCTTGGTTGCCATAGCTTATAAAGCAGCTTTTTACCTGTGTCCACATTGGGAGCTAGGATGATAAAAGATGCCTCAGTTCAATGAGACACAGAGGGCTCGTTAGCCAAGACACCATTTATATGTCTGGTGACATCCATTTATTTTAGCAGCCTTACCTATTGCTCACTGAAATGAAGAAAAAGATATAAAATAAATAAATAAAAGCCAAATAACCTAGTGGCACTTCTGCTTTAATTCTTCCCCAGCCAGTGAGAAGTACAGTAGGAATCAACTATGCAAAACTTTCTCTGGTCCCATATCAATTCAAAAGCAAGTTCCTCTCTCTGATTTCCAAGGATGTACAAAGCAGCTATTCCCTCATTCAACAGGAGTACTAAAGTAAAACTTTACTATGATCATCATTAATGGCCCTTCTTATTACACCATCTCATTCAATCAATTACATTATTCAGCTAATGGCACCATTATCTTTTATGAGTATTTATTAAAAACAAATAAAAATGGAAGAGTAAATCCTCTCCATTCACCTTTCCTACACGTATGTTTACACTGATGTGTGAAAATGTTGAAAGCTGTTTTGCATCAACATTTTGTGCTTTTGAAACGTACAGGAGAAAATAACTATTTCTGGAAACCATACTCTTAAGAAGAAACACATGCACAAAAATAGCTTGTGGTACAGAAATCAGAGAGTACGGACAAACCCACCTGGCAGGCAGAAAAAAGCTGGCTGAACACACGTATCTGATTGTATGAGTTTATTGAGCAGTGCACATGCGCTGAATGCTTTTTGGAAACTGTACATACATACAGCGTCATCCTGCTGCTGGCTGCTACACAGCTGAGCCTTAAGCCCATTGTCTCCTCCAAATTCCCTCCCCTGATTCACCCTTCAGCCCTTACACCTACTAGCAAGCTAACAATAGATCTGCATGAATCTTGATTTGGGGGGAGTGCACACTGTCCTCACACATTTCTTTAAGTCAACACATGAGGATGGCAATATTTCAAATGGCAGCATTTTAGTCAGCTTGGCATTAAATGCTGTTCAGCTCTTAAAATGTAACTGCAAAAATGGCACTATGGGATTCCATGTTTATCATCTCTTGATGGCTTCCATATCTAATGGAGATCAGATGGCTGCTGTAAATGCCAGTTCTGCAAACTCCACCTGGGAACAAAAAGTCAAGCTGTGTATTGCATATTTTTCTGGCTCATACATTATGATCTAAACTCCAGATTATTACAGAGTTTTGCTAATAATCCTCTCAAAGGTTAAGAAAAAAGAACTTGAAGGGATGCCCACAACTGCTGAGGCTGTCCTCTGCTGTTGACTGGAAGGGGTATCATGTAACCCCTTCCAAAAATGGATATTCCAGATTCCCACTGCTATGATCATGAGAAGTATTTCAAAAAGAGTTCTAGCCAAAATGTATTTATGTCCAGGTTAAAACAATTTGTTCTTGTGCTAACCTTGTCCTCTGATTCATACAAGCATTTCATTTTCCAGGTGCTAAACAGAACAAGCATGACTTCCCTATAACACAGGCCAAGCTTCAAGCAAAAGCTTTGGCTTTTTGACCTATCTTACCATTGCTTGTTGGGTCCAATTAGCACACACTCAAGCACAGGCCCAGTTGGGAGGCAACAACTAACAGCTGAGAAACAATAAGGAACAGATTTTTAAATTACCACATGGAACTCATTTACCTCCTCCCAGCTGAGATCAGCGTCTGATTCTATGAGCCCTTCTCTCTTATTGTTATAGCTTAAATGAACTCTTGTGAATTTGTCCTGAAATGAAGGAGAAATGTTCATGTTTTCAGTTAACAGTTCTAGCTAGAAAGAGGCAAAGTACAGCTTCACCCATTATGCAGAATCAAGTTTTAACAGCAGGCATGGCAAGAAAATGGGAAATGAAAACATGGCTGTACCTGTGGTGAAGCCACCAAAAAAAACTAATTCCTCCAGAAGAAAGAATTTGCAATAGCCATAGTGCCCTCTGTAGCATTCTGTACTCACCTTTCTTGTCCTATTGTGAATGTAATTACATATAGTATGCAATGCAGTCTAATTAGAACCTCCCACAATAATATAGCAGCATGTGAAATTAGGAGGATGTTTTCTTTGTTATGTTATATTTGTGTATCATTTTCATTCCGGAGTTCCATAAGGTACCCAGGTTTTTCTACTTCTCATTTCCTACTGAGAACTTTTAGTGAAAAAATATTTTTCTAGACTTCAAGTTCCTGCTGTTATGTCTCAGTTACTTTAGTCATAGTATCATAGAATCATTAAGGTTAGTAAAGACCTCCAAGATCATCTGGTCCAACCATCACCCTACCACCAATGTCACCCACTAAATCATATACCTAAGCACCACATCCAACCTTTCCTTGAACACCCCCAGGGACAGTGACTCCACCATCTTCCTGGGTACCCCGTTCCAATGCCTCCCTGCTCTTTCTGAGAAGAATTTTCTCCTAATTTCCAACCTGAACCTCTCTTGGTGCAACTTGAGGCCATTCCCTCTTGGCCTAAAGAGGGAATACTCCTCGTCTACAGGTCTTCCTCCTCATTCTTTACATATTGATTATTCTTTGTAGTGTAACATTTAGTGGGCCTGGTCTAACTACGATCTAACCCAAATGAATGCAAGCTAGATCCTCTGTAAAAGACTTCTTCTGCTGATGGGTATGAGTCTCTCATTCCCTCATTTAGCATATCAGACTTGCAGTTACGTGGTTCCATAGCTTAGGATCAGATGTCGCTTACAACCTATGAGCTTGGATTAGAGGTGGGGAAAGTCTTCATTTTGCGTAAAAGATTCTGCAAACAGACCCCATGCTTATCAAGCTTGTTTTACTGGCAAATTTAATGTCTACAACAGTTTCCAAAACCAATGTCTGTAGGAGCCCCAGGTAGCCTCTCTGCAGGCTTATAATTCCCTCTTGAAACAACCTATTAAGTTCTCTCCTTTATTGTAGCTTTTTCCCACCTTCTAGTTCTTGCACTAATTCCCATTTTATCTAGCCTAACTAATAATGTCCCATGTGGGACTATAATTAAACACTTTACTGATCTCCAGGTAGATTAGGTCTACTGCATTTCTTTTGTCTGGAAGATCAGTTAGCTTATCAAGGAGGGCTATCATGTTAGTCTGGCAGAGCCTACATTTGTTAAACTGTTGATATATTTATTTCATTATAATTTTCCTTCATTTAACTGCTCTTTTCTTCACCAATACTGGAAAGCCTTGCAGCACTGTGAGGCCTGTCTGGGCCAGGCAATGGGCAGCTCATGTTCATGAACATGCTGCATGCACCTGCTTTGCTCCAGTTATTAATACTGTTCCTCGGATTCAACAAATCTAGTTAAAACTCCCTGCTGTTAGACTTATAACACTGGGCCAGATGCAGGTTATCTGCTGCTTCAAAATGTGAATACTTTTTTTTTTTTTTTTTTTTTTTTTTTTTTTAAGTGCTGCTTCTACCTCTGACATAGCATTTTTTTTTATTTTTATTTTTTTATTATTTTTTATTATTATTATTTCCACAGCTTCACTGCACATTCTGCCTTTGTCCTCTGCATTCAATACCATTATCTTTTTTGAGAATTGAAACAATTTAGCTTTGGGTTTCCATCAAAAGTTTGTCTGAATGTCTACCAATCTAGACTGAAGAGAACTGCAGCCTTTTAGGACTGGTGTCATTTTATTCAGGTGGCTGAAGAAATTTTTCCTATTTGTTCCAGTTTCATTACAGGTAAGTGAATCCAGATCTGCAAAGCTAGCAGGAGTTCACAGGGCTGAGGATGATATTCTTGAGAGGAAAAAGAGCTGAGGTCTTGTTACCTGCAGGGAGAAGATTCCTCATAGAAAATGTGCTATTTTTGCAGTCACATCTTATTATTGCATTTTAGGCTGATGTCTTTGAGCTATGAGCAGATACAGAGTCAGCTGTATATCAGAGGCAGATATGGAGTGAGCAGCAGAATGAAGTTGATTACAACATGATGAAATGTCAGGGCAAAGGCACTAGAGAGAAAAGAAGCAAGCAAAATTTGGATAAGAAATCATTCATATCATTCTATATATGATCATAATAGTCAGCCCATGGCAGAACCAGCAATAATGCTCAGACTTCTGATACAAGTTCACATTCACTGTTTCATGGTACAACTTCTTCTGACCCTTTTATGTTAGTCATAGTTAAAATTTATAATGGACACATGCATGAAAGCAGAGTATTTATAAAGACCTGTCTGTCAAAGCGGCTGTCCTGATTTGTATGCATTGCAATGATGTATCCCCTCGCATGGATGCCCTGATAGTAAGGTCACAATCTTTTGACTCATGGATAGCTTATGCTCAGACCTTCCCAGTTGCTTCCCACCCTTATCAAAGCTCAGAGTTAGCACTGAGAACACTTCTTCAAGTTTCAGACTTTGTTGAGGCCCTTGGATATTATTTAAAGATGTGCTTTTTTGTGTTTGGTTACTATTAACCCAAAGCTGCTGTTCCTGTTGCCACTGCCCCAACTCCCGCTGTACTGTGTGGAATCCCTCAATGTTTTCAGCTCAGCACAACCTTCTCTGATCTTTCTCAGAGGGCTTGTATTTCTCTTATGAAACGATATGCTTACTAATAAACATGAGGCTTAATTTGAACTTCAAATACTAGGAGAAGAAACCATTCCCAGACTGTAAAAGCAAGAGGGGATTAAATGAGGCAGTATCCTAATGGAGCACAGGCAGGCCTCAATAATTAGAGAGGTTTGAGGCCTCGGGTGTCGCAGCACAACAGAACTGAGCCTCTGGAGGTTTCTCCCCATACCAAATAGGATGCAGTGTTAATAATAAATGTGAGGCTTAATTAGGATCACAAATAATGGGAAAAGAAATCAGCTCCCAGGCTGTGTAATTATAAAAATATTAGAAGCTCAAATAATTAAAGTAACTTTTTTTTTTTTTTTTTCCCTTGGCTCATGTAAACACAATGTCTGTGGTCAACGGCTGCAGTACTCCTAATGATTTTTGTCTCACTTGACACTGTCTTAGCTGGGTTTGAATGAAGAGCTTTCAATTATCTTCATGTTCCTCTTCAGCTCAGACTATAGCAGGAAGCTCTTTTCACAGGCACCATAACCCCCTGATCAGCAAGTGCATGGCACTGGAGAGCAATGTCTCCAGAAAGGTCAGCTTGCCTGAAATGTGGAAAATGATGCGTCTAAAACGCCAACCTTGCTGAAGTCTCAGTTTTTTATCTTAAAATTCTCGTATTTTCACTAATTTCTGACAGTCTGGGAGGTTTTTGGTGGCCTCGAAAACTTCAAAGAAAAGAGTACATAACAACGTGAGAAGAATTTATGAGGTAAATTTCAAGGCAGATACTTGCAATGAGAAAACGCACATTTTAAATAATGAAGCATTGATCTACAAATCACTAACAGTTATGCTTGTTTCTGAGAAAGGACTTGTATTTCTACCTCACAAATGTATTCAAAGTGGTTTTAAAGCAATTTTCTTTTTTTTTTTTTTTTTTTTTTTTTTTTTTTTTTTTTTTTTCTCCATCTGCCTCTGAACAGTCAAGGCACGATAAGGAGTTTTTTTGGAAACAATGGTAGCAAAATCTTTATGTGTCAAAAGCATACAAAGAAGTCACACTGGGTCAGACCTAAGGTTCATCTAGCTTATGTTCTTTTTCTGATAATAGATCTCTTAAATCCAACCCACTATGGATTCTAAAAGAAAAAAAAATACAAAAACATTGAATATAAAGGATGATCCTGCTCCAGTGAAATCTAGCAGTCCTGACAACCATTAAATTAAGGACATTGTGAGCTGGCAGTTGCATCAGGCTTGACATGTACTAAAAACAAAACAAAACAAAACAAAACAAACAACAACAACAACAACAAAAAACAATGAAACATGCTTGGAACTCTCCTAGGAGAAATGTCCATTCATTTTTTACCTATTTAATTTCGGCTTTCACAGTATCCTGTGACAGAAAGTTTGAAATTTTTATTGTGCCTTATGAAGAAAACAAAAAAAAACACACACATATTTGATTTAAAGCTATTATCTTCTTGTTTCTTTGGACACTCTTCTTCTTGTACTCCATGAAATAAGCAATTATAATTCCATATTCACCTTCATTCTATTCTGTTTAGAGACTTTTTGACTGAATAATTCCTCCATTTTTTCTTTTTATTATTATTATTATTATTATTTATTTATTTATTTAAGTTGCAGTGTAGTTATTCTGTCCTAACATGGGATAACCAGAACTTTATGATGTGATGCCAACATACTGAACTCAAATCAGATAAAAAACAACTTCTGCTTAGATGCAGACAATGGGCAAGGTTGGAAACTGGAGAGCGGGAAAGAGGTGGGTCTTTAAAAAGTGCTTAGTATGGCCTGTCCCGTCTGACATCAGTAATTATTTTTTTTTCCTTCCTTTTGCATCAGCAAAGGTGAGGAATTGAGCTATAGTATCTGAAATTTCAACTTCTCCCCTAAGGTTTTTGCCTCCCTAGTTATTCTTCTGGGATGAATTCATGATGAATTCCTACCCTAGGCAGTCCAAAAGCATGAAAAGGGATTGGAAAAGTGTTGCAAGTCAGCAACCCACTGCTTCTAAAAAGAGTGAGAGAAACGTGGTTCTACAGCCTATTCCCAGATTTGTAATTGCAATTGCAGAGACATCTAGGTTGATGTGACCAAAACCAAAAGCCAGTGCTGTCTTCGAAGTGTGGTTGTGGTAGGGCCTGTTTACAGTAAAGGTTTTAAGGCAGAAAATACCACAAAAGATACGTGAAGTGCCACACAGAGAAATAAACTAAAACCAAACATTACCCAGAATTGGTTTAAAATCAGAGATAAAGATGGTCCTTATACTTCTGATTTCTCTTGAGGTAAAGGTTACAAAAGTGCCACATTTCAGAACTATTGGGGCACACAAATGTGCAGGTAGAAGCATGCTGGAAGTGAACAGGGCATTTTAAAAGGTCTGTAATATACAACTCTGTTTTAAAATATGGACATAGATTATTCTGATTCTTACATCCTACTCTTTTAAGCCTTCTCCTCATTGTAGGAGTGGGGTTTCGTGTCTCATGTTAGCACCTTTTGTTCGTTCATGGAAAACACAGCTCTAGTGACAACAAGGTGCTTGAGCAGCTTTCAAGGAGGTTGTTAGCTGAGGTAACTCCCATAGGGCTTACTAGATGTGTTAGTACATGTGAAAACTTAATGTACACAAATTCTTGTGTTCCCTGGAATTTTATCTCAGATTAGTGCTAATTTGTCAGTTGATGCAAGTTATTAAAATTTTTCCCCTAGTGAAAATACAATGAGACTCTGCTTTGCCAAAAAGTAAAAAAATCTAAAAGTATTTGATGCTTGATGACCCACATAAGCATCTAAAACCTTTTAAAAACTAGCCCTGGAAGTGCTGAAACTTTGACAATGCCAAATGAGATGCCTGCCTGTCCTCTGCTGGGCCTCCTACTCATCAAAGGCCCTTGCCAACAGCTTTGTTGTTTAGAGGATGTATGTGGGATGCTCATCTCTCTCATCTGCTTGCAAGGACTTGGAAAGCTTCTGCTTTAACAGAGGATCACCCAAAAAATGGGTGAAGTTCCCCAGTGGGAGATGTGCCTACCTCCATGGACAAACAAAAGCTCTTCAAAGAAAGTGGTTCTGCATCCTGCTATTGTCACTTCATTGTCAGGGGTTGGCTTAACTCCCTCAGATAATTATCCACAGGGTAGATGAGTGTTGTCACTTTCAGGTGAAGCTTCTCTGAAAGTAGCATGTCTAGCACACCAGCTATGTTGGCTGACTATAGCAACTGACTCCAGCAGTTGTGACTATGAATCTAGGCAGTAATCTGTTACAGACCACCAAACCAGGATGAGGAGACGGATGAGGAATTCTACAGACAGCTGGCAAAAGTTGAGAAATTGTCAGCTCTTGTCCTCGTGGGGGACTTCAACTTCCTAGACTTATTCTGGACATGCAATACAGCTCAGAGGGAGCAGTCTAGGAGGTTTCTGGAGAGTGTGGAAGATAGTTTCCTGACACAGCTGGTTAGTGAGCCTACCAGGGGAGGTACCCTGCTGGACCATCTGTTCACTAACAGAGAAGGACTGGTAGGAGATGTGGTGGTTGGGAGCTGTCTTGGGCAGAGTGACCACAAAATGGTAGAATTCTCTATTCTTGGTGAAGTCAAGAGGGGGACCAATAAAACTGCTATCTTGGACTTCTGGAGGGAAGACTGTGAGCTGTTCAGGACACTGGTTGGCAGAGTCCTTTGGGAGGCAGTTCTGAAGGGCAGAGGAGTCTAGGAAGGCTGGGCACTCCTCAAGAAGGAAATCTTAAAGGCTCAGGAGTGGTCTGTCCCCACATGCCCAAAGACCAGCTGGTGTGGAAGAAGACCGGCCTGGCTGAACAGAGCTGTGGCTAGAGATTAGGAAAATAAAAGAGGATTTATGATCTTTGGAAAAGAGGGCAGGCCACTCAGAAGGATTATAAGAATGTTGTAGGGATGTGTAGGGACAAAATTAGGCCAGATGAGCCAAAGCTCATCTGGAGCTCAATCTGGCTACTGCTGTTAAAGATAACAGAAAATGTTTTTATAAGTAACACGAAAATGAGGACTAAGGAGAATCTCCATCCTTTACTGGGTGCGGGGGGAAACTTAGTGACGAGAGATGAGGAAATGGCTGAGGTGCTTAATGCCTTCTTTGCCTCAGTCTTTACCAGCAAGACTAGCTGTTATCTGGATACCCAGTACCCCAAGCTGGGGGAAGGGGATGGGGAGCAGGATGTGGCCCTCACAATCCATGAGGAAATGGTTGGCAACCTGCTACAGCACTAAGATGTAAGCAAGTCGATGGGGCCAGATGGGATCCACATGAGGGTGCTGAGAGAACTGGTGGAAGAGCTGGCCAAGCTGCTTTCCATCATTTATCAGCAGTCCTGGCTATTTGGGGAGGTCCCAGTTGACTGTCGTCTAGCAAATGTGACGCCCATCTACAAGAAGAACCAGAAGGTTGACCTGGGAAACTATAGGCCTGTTAGTCTGACCTCAGTGCCAGGGAAACTCATGGAGCAGATTATCTTGAGTGTCATCATGACACACTTTCAGGGACACCAGGTGATCAGGCCCAGTCAGCATGGGTTTATGAAGGGCAGGTCCTGCTTGACGAACCTGATCTCCTTCTAAGACAAAGTGACACGCTGGGTAGACAAGGGAAAGGCTGTGGATGTGGTCTACCTTGACTTTAGTAAGGCTTTTGACACTGTTTCCCCCACAGCATTCTACTCAAGAAACTGGCTGCACTTGGCTTGGACTGGCGTACACTTTGTTGGGTTAGAAACTGGCTGGGTAGCTGGGCCCAAAGAGTCTTGGTGAATGGGGTTAAATCCAGTTGGAGGCCGGTCACTAGTGGAGTCCCCCAGGGCTCGGTACTGGGGCCAGTCCTCTTTAACATCTTCATCAATGATATGGACGAGGGGATCGAGTGCGCCCTCAGCAAGTTTGCAGACGACACCAAGTTAGGTGCGTGTGTCGATCTGCTCGAGGGTAGGAAGGCTCTGCAGGAGGATCTGGAGAGGCTGGACCGATGGGCCGAGGCCAACCGTATGAAGTTCAACAAGGCCAAGTGCCGGGTCCTGCACCTGGGGCACAACAACCCCAAGCAGTACTACAGGCTGGGAGATGTGTGGTTAGAAAGCTGCCTGGCAGAGAAGGACCTGGGAGTATTGGTTGATAGCTGAATATGAGCCAGCAGTGTGCTCTGGAGGCCAAGAAGGCCAACAGCATCCTGGCCTGTATAAGAAACAGCGTGGCCAGCAGGACTAGGGAAGTGATTGTCCCCCTGTACTCAGCTCTGGTGAGGCCGCACCTCGAGTACTGCGTTCAGTTTTGGGCCCCATGCTATAAGAAGGACATCGAGATGCTCAAGCAAATCCAGAGAAGGGCAACGAAGCTGGTGAAGGGTCTGGAGAACAAGTATTATGAGGAGCAGCTGAGGGAGCTGGGATTGTTCAGTCTGGAGAAGAGAAGACTCAGGGGTGACCTTAACACACTCTACGGGTACCTGAAAGGAGGCTGTAGCGAGGTGGGGGTTGGTCTATTCTCCCACGTGCCTGGTGACAGGACGAGGGGGAATGGGCTAAAGTTGTGCCAGGGGAGGTTTAGGTTGGATATTAGGAAGAACTTCTTTACTGAAAGGGTTGTTAAGCATTGGAATAGGCTGCCCAGGGAAGTGGTTGAGTCACCATCCTTGGAGGTCTTTAAAAGACGTTTAGATGTAGAGCTTAGTGATATGGTTTAGTGGAGGACTTGCTAGTGTTAGGTCAGAGGTTGGACTAGGTGATCTTGGAGGTCTCTTCCAACCTAGGTGATTGTGTGATTGATTGTGTGTTTCTGATATTTTCCTAAACAGAACAGAGCTGAAAACATCTTAAAAATAGTAAGATTAGCCTCAGGATGTTTGGTCTCCTCATAGTCAAGAGCACATAGTCACTGGGCACTTCTAAGGAAGATGATTTGAAACACCTAAATTTAAAGTTTTGAGTGAATTGTCCCCTGCTCAGCACTCCACTGGTTGTAAAGGGAGTCCAGAGCAATCATTCTTCTTATGTTCAAGCTAGTCTTTGTCTTTAAGTACAGGTTGGGTTTACTTATCAAAAATTTCAAGCTTCTTGCTACTAAGCAAGTGCATTATGCTTCTCTCTCCGGAGATAATCCAATCGAGGGGAGGGAAAATCAACTTTCTCTTTATTTCTTGTAATAGTTCTCTGTTTCAAACACAATGAAAAGTGAAAAAAAAAATGTAAACAACCAACTCCCTTTTCACTTTAAATTTGTATACATTTAGGAGTTCTAGAACTATTAACAGAGGTGCGCATAATTGACGTAAATTATATCAAGGTCAGTATATTTTATTTACTTTTTATTGCCCAAATACCACATGCATAGGCAAAGATTAGCAGTTGGTGCTAAATATTTATAAATGCAAATACTGTAAAGAATGAAGCCACAGATGATTCCTTTTCACCTTTTTAACCATTATCCATAAATCCACAGGCATTTTTGCTCTAGATGGAAAATAGTTTACTTGTGGTGGTTTTACTCGGGTGGGCGGCCGAGCTCCACCACAACTGCTCTCTCACTCTCCCTCCTCAAAGAGGAATGGGGAGAAAATACAATTAAAAGGGCTCAAGAGTTGAGATAAGGACAGGGAGATCGCACAGTAATTATCATAACAGACAAAACAGACTCAGCATAGAGAGATAGTAAGATTTATTGTTTATTGCTAACAAGCTAGAGAAGTGAGAATCAAAGGAGAGAAACCAAAACCACCTCCCCCCCCCCTCCACCCTCCTCCACCTCCTTGCACCCCCCAAGTGGTGCAAGGGAACAGGGCAATGGGGGTTATGGTCAGTCTATAGCGCTTCTTCTCTGCCGCTCCTTCTCGGTCACTCTTGTCCCCTGTGCTGTGGGGTCCCTCCCACGGATGCAGTTCTTGCTGAACTGATCCAGGGTGGGCTTCCCACAGGCAGCAGCTCTTCAAGACCTGCTCCAGATATGGGTCTGTACCATAGGGTTCATCCCTCAGGAGCAAACTGCTCTAACCTGGATCCACCACAGGCAGCAGGTCCTGCCGGGTCTCCTGCATGGTCTCCTCTCCATGGCCTACAGGTCTGGCCTGGAATCTGCTCCGGCAGGGGTCTTCCACAGGTCATAGTCTCCGTTGGTGCAGGTCCACCTGCTCCCCTGTGAACTCCTCCACAGGCTGCAGCGTGGAACCCTGCTCCACCATAGTACTCCATGGGCTACAGGGGGACAGCCTGCTTCACCATGGTCCTCACCACAGGCCACAGGGGACTTCTCCGGCACCTGGAGGACCTCTCCCGCTTCTTCTTCGCTGACCTTGGCGCCTGCAAGGCTGTTCCTCACTCCTCTCACTCTCCCAGCTGCTGTGTGGCACAACGTTTTTTTTTTTTTTTTTTTTTTTTTTTTTTTTTTTTTTTTTTCCCTCTTAAATATGCTCTCACAGAGGCGCAAAACAACATTGCTTATTGGCTCAGCTCTGGTCAGCAGTGGGGCCCTTACCAAACATGGGGCAGCTTCTAGATCCTTCTTACAGAAGCCACCTCTGTGGCCCTCTACTACCAAAACCTTGCCATGTAAACCCACTACAACATTATATGGCTCCGATCTGGGAGCAAAAACTCTATGAAGTTTACTTTCTTTCTCCATAAAATTTAGCTAAACAGATGGAGAAGTGAAGATAGGATCATTTTAACCGTGTGCTTTACAGCGTGAAAGCTGTGTGCAGATCACCTTGGCAGAAGCACTAGGTAAAAACAGAGGGAAACATTTTAATAAGACTGCATATAACAATGCAGAGACTTTTGGAAAACAAGGAAGCCAAAAACTGATCTATACAGTCATATCATAAAGCAGTTAAAAACAGCGTGATCACCTCTAAATATAGCAAGGAAAATTATCGTTCTTTGGGACATAGCCATACTTTTGTCTTTTGAATAGTAAAAATGTTTTTTGAAAAACTCTGTGAATCTGGGAGACCATATATATTGTGGATTTGCTATCCACAAGTCTATCTTATGACAAAGAAAGCCAAAATCAATGTTTTAAAAACCATTTATTGTTGAAGTCAACAGGAGCCTTATCATCTAATTTCTGTAGGAACTGACAATGTTTAGACTAACACTGAGCACTTTTCAAAATCCCTGACTTGCTGTTTAAGTTTTGAACAAACTGAATGACACTTCAAATATCTTTCTGTTCTATTCCTTCCCCTTCTTCCTGCTGGGGGACAGGGGGAGAGCAAGGAGAAAAAAAAAGACATTATCTTATTATAGCCACCAAACCTTAGAGTTTTCTGGTATTTTATACCAGTAAATTCTAGACCCATCAAGAGCAGGAGTCCAAATTTCTTTTATGCACTGCAGGGTTGTCAACTAAGTTTTATTGAAGGAAGTAAGTTTTATTATTAAGAGGAAATAAGTTTTATTAAAATGAATAAAACAATTAAAAACTCCACATTTTTCCTTAACAATCAGTAAATTAAATTCAATTTAAATTTTAATGAATAGAAAAACTACACAGACAGTCATCCCCCCCCCCCAAAAAAAAATAAATAAATAAAACAACAACTCCTCCTCTAAATCTCACTGCTATTTCTACTTGTAGTAATATTCTACTAGTGGTATAAAGTGTTTTTCAATGTTGACATGAAGACAAAGATTAGATCCTTGAAACAGAGGCTGTAGTTTTCAATATGTAAATAGCACATAAAATATTATATAGAGAGAAATTATATAGACTTTCAGCAGTTTCTGTATACACTAAATATAATAGGGCTTTATTGTATCAGATACTGTTGTAGTGGGTTTATGTGGCAAGGTTTTGGTAGCAGGGGGCCATAGGGGTGGCTTCTGTGAGAAGGATCTAGAAGCTGCCCCATGTTTGGTAACGGCCACACTGCTGACCAGAGCTGACCATCAGCAAAGAAATGTGAGACAGTAAATGCTGTTTATCATTTAGGACAGAGGTCATTTTCTGAAGAGACTACAAGTGACAAAGGCTGGGAATCACTGATTTAAGAACATGCATCATTTTTATTATTTATTTATTTATTTCTGGGATGGAACCAGCTTGCTTAACATCTTGCTAGATTAAGCCTTATGTCCCAAAGGCTGATACAGTGACACTTATTATGTGCATTGTTTCCATAAACTGATGTATGCTAGCATTTTTCCAGTATAGCTGCCATGGGCTAGCACATTGACATTTCCATATGAAATACCTGAGGAGTGGTAGTAAGAGGCTATTATAAGAACTCTATTTTTACTGGAATAAAATATGAAATGGCCATTTATAGGGGTAGGAATATGAAATGGCCATTTATAGGGGTAGGAAGAACACTCGCAGACGTTATAAGATTATAAAAAACTTTGAAATCAAATAATCCTCAGACTTCAAGGTCAAATTCAGTTAAACTGTGACTAGGAAATCTTTTGTGTTTTACAGCTGTCAACTTCTTTTTGCTCATCTCTCAGATACATGTGGACTTAGCTACTCCTGGAGCCAGAGGAGCTGGCTGTTGAATTATTTCTCAAGTTGAATTGCTGTGTTTCAATGAGAACTTTAAGTGTCTGGGCAGACAGATCAGAGCCAACATTCACCCATTTTTAATGTACTTACATTTATGCAAACATTTTGATACAGTAGACAAAGAAATGATATTTATGATTGCCAACAGAAGGGGGATTAATCTGAGCAAATCCAGCTATCTACGATGTAAGAGTCTACATCTGCACATATCATCTAAGCTCAATTTAATCAATGAAGAAGGTAGTTCTGTGAAACAATTTACCATACCCTGCTGTAAATGCTTAGCATGGGACAGAAAAATTGCACTCTAAAAAGCCTATTACTTGCTATGAGGTATAAAGAGATGCCCACAAATGCATTCCACTCACACTGGAACATGGCTTTCACAGAAAGCAAAGAGCAATTGGAAATGTATATGCATGTATTTGAATAATTTTAATTATAGTTACTAATATCCAACAGTAAAGAGAACGAGAAGAAGTGAAGAACTCAGTACCTCAGTCTTGATCAACATCTAACAGGTTGTTATATGTATCAGATTTTCCTTCACTTCCTTTCAGTATGATTTTGTGCATTTTTAAAAAACAGTTATGGTCTCTGCAGGAGACAGGCATTTGAGCTAAACAGTATCTGGGTGTGACTTATTATAGTCATTTTCACACCAGGGTTGTGAAAACAAATAATCTTTGATTTGACTCTTACATTACTCCCAAAAAAGAAAAAGCTAAAGTGTGGCTTCCTTGTATAAGCACAAAATAAAAAACATACTTCCATATTCATTACAATACACAGAAATCAAACCCAACATAAATTCCTTCTTCCCACATACACCTGCAAACGGACAATCTGTGGCAGCTTGCAAATTCAGCCATCTGTTTAGTAGTTAGAGTATGCCTGTAGGCACTTGCAGAACACGAGGCTGCCTTGCACGAAGACTGGTTCCAGAAGGAAGCTGATCACAGAAGCAATTCATCTCTGTTTTCCTCTTGCCTCCAGAGTGATTGTTTTCTGCTGACCTACAGCTGCAGTGAATTACCACCAAACATCATGCTGGCTCAGCGGTCCTGATGGGCACAGGGAGGATAATAGTCAATGTTTGACAATTATGCTCCCCTTTCCACTGGGGAAAGACAGAAAGAAAGTAGGGAAAAGCAGCCAGAAGGCCCAGTTGTCAGATGTCACAGTCAGAGTATGGCAGAAGTTCCTGCTGGTGGTTCCTTTGGCTGAATCTGGGTTTCCTAAGGCATTAAGCAATGGATTTTTGTTCATGTGGAAACTAGAAGACCAATATGGACCTAAGAGCATATGTTTAATGTATAGCTTTTCAGTTTGAATTAATTTTTCTTAGAATTTGGGCTCCAAAGCTTTTATTACCCCTATCTGGACTCTAGACAAAAATGTAGTCTTTTCTAACAATTCATAGTCCATGTAACCCTCTAAATTCCTAGCATTCAATACACTCTATAAGTGGTGAGAAAAGTCAAACTGATGTATTTCTTTGGAGCACTAGAGGCTTAATGGAAGAAGTTCATTATTTTGGAGTCATTCTGCATGATCAGCACCCTAGTGTATCGGGTTTATTGAAATGAGGGTATGGGGAGAATCACTCCAATCTGAAACATAAATGTTTTTCATTACTCATTACTCTCCTAAGGAAAACAGTGCCTTTGTTATATGTTCTGTTAATAAGTATTTTCGGATTTTGACACTGCCCCACTGTTTTAAACAGTCTAAAGTATTCACATTCAGTTGTGAATGGTATTTGACTCAAACCCTCTCACTTTACTATGCCAGTTATTTTTTCCCAGCACAGTTGCCTGCAGAGATGACCCTTGATTTCAGGCATTGCTCCCAAACACAAACACAGCTGGATGTCAAAAGAAATCAACCCAAAACAATATCTAACACATATTTGAATCCTCTGTATTTTGACTTGCATTTTGATGCCGGTCTCCACACATCATCCCCAACAACATTTTAAGACAACAGCAGTACTGAATGATGGAAACATATTTCACTCACAGTAGGACGTGCTTGCTTCTTTTTTTTTTTTTTTTTTTTTTTTATTTTCTTTAAATATATTCTCTGATATTCTGAATGTAAGATTTGCTAAACCACTAAAATATTCTCCAAGAGATAGGACTATCATTTAATTTAAGAACTAAACAATTGAGCTTTTCTCAATTTATTTATTTGGTTAATTAACTTCAGCAAAATCATTGATCTTACTTGTTTCATTTTCTTTTCAGTCTTAACAGGGTAATTTTAACTGATTTTACTGTCTTTTGAATTGCTACCCAAACTCTAACCTAAGCCCCTTTAAACCCGTTAGTAAAAGATAAGGTTGTAGAGTGAATTTGTGTGAATCAGTAACTCTCCAGAGAAGGGTGTTACAGATTTTAAAGGCCACAGAAGCATTGGTTGGACCCAGAGAAGAATATTGGAATTGTATTCAGAACAGAGGATGAAAGATAGGAATATAAAAAGCAAGTTCGGATTACACTTTCCACGATATGTGATCAACTCTCCCACCCTGGCTTATCCCCAGGAGAAAACTAGGAAAAACCAAAGTCTCTTCTATTGTTTTAATGTGGGGAGAAAATATTTCCATCTCTTCCAATTTACCACCTACCACTGGAATTACTAGACGCCTGTCGTTGTAACCTCATGAGACTTTCCTTAATGTTTTTCTGTAGTTAAGAACATAGAACTCTTCTGAATCATCAGCTGCCCTTATATTCAGTGGTGAGCAGCCACTGAATATAATCTCTGGGTAGGAGACCCAGTTCCATTAGAAAATTCCAGTGTTCCCATTGCTTTGCTGAAAGACTCTTCCAGGACATGACGCTTAGCATCCTTCTGATTTCAAGCGTAAGTGTATTCACAGAATCAAAGAATCACAGAACTGTAGGGGTTGGAAGGGACCTTGAAAGATCATCAGGTCCAACCCCCCCTGCCAAAGCAGGTTCCTCAGAGCAGGCTGCCCGGGAAGCATCCAGACGGGCCTTGAATATCTCCAGAGAAGGAGACTCCACAACTTCTCTAGGCAGCCTGTCCCAGTGCTCTGTCACCCTCACCGTGAAGAAGTTCTTCCGCATGTCAGTGTGGAACTTCCTGTGCTCTATCTTGCAGCTGTTGCCCTTTGCCCTATCCCCACAAACCACTGAGAAGAGGTTAGCTACATCCTTCTGTCTCCCACCCCTCAGATATTTATAAACATTGATGAGATCCCCTCTCAGTCTTCTCTTCTCCAGGCTGAACAGACCCAGGTCTCTCAGCCTTTCTTCATAGGGAAGATGCTCCAGGCCTCATATCATCTTTGTGGCCCTCTGCTGGACTCTTTCCAGGAGATCCCTGTCTTTTTTGTACCGGGGAGCCCAGAACTGGACACAGTACTCCAGGTGAGGCCTGACCAGGGCAGAGTAGAGGGGGAGGATCACCTCCCTTGACCTGCTGGCCACTCTCCTTTTAATGCACGCCAGGATCCCATTAGCCCTCTTGGCCACCAGGGCACACTGCTGGCTCATGGTCAACCTGTCGTCCACCAGGACCCCCAGGTCCTTCTCCGCAGAACTCCTCTCCAGCAGGTCATCCCCCAGCCTGTACTGATACTTCCACTTGTTCCTTTCCAGGTGCAGGACTCTATACTTGCTCTTATTAAGCCACATCTGGTTTCTTCCTGCCCATCTCTCCAGCTGGTCCAGGTCTTGCTGAATGGCAGCACAGCCTTCTGGCGTGTCAGCCGCTCCTCCCAGCTTTGTGTTGTAGGTGTACTTGCTGAGGGCAGACGCTATTCCCTCATCAAGGTTGTTGATGAAGATGTTGAACAAGACTGGACCCAGCACCGACCCCTGGGGAACACCGCTAGTCACAGGCCTCCAGCCAGACTCTGCTCCACCGATCACCACCCTCTGAGCTTGGCCATTCAGCCAGTTCTCAAACCTCACCATCCACTCATCTATCCCACACTTTCTCAGCTTTGCTAGTAGGATGTCATGGGAGACAGTATCAAAAGCCTTGCTAAAGTCAAGGTAGATGACATCCACTGCTCTCCCCCCATTTACCCAGGTGGTGATGCCATCATAGAAGGCAATGAGGTTGGTCGAGCACAACTTCTCCTTGGTGAATCCATGCTGGCTACTCCTCATAACCTTCTTCTCTTCCAGTTGCTTGGAGATGGCATCCAGAACAAGCTGCTCCAACACCTTTACAGGGACAGAGGTGAGACTGACTGGCCTGTAATTTCCCGGATCCTCCTTCATGCCCTTCTTGAAGACCAGAGTGACACTGGCTATCCTCCAGTCTTCAGGCACCTCACCTGTTCTCCAGGACCTTTCAAAGATGATAGAGAGCAGTTTGGCGATCACATCTGCCAGCTCCCTTAGCACACGTGGATGCATCCCATCGGGACCCATGGATTTGTGTGCATTGAGCCCACTCAGACGCTCCCGAACCACTCTCATGTCCACCAGGTGGGAGCCCTCTATTTCCCAGACCCTTTGTCCTCTTGCTAGGGGCGAGGAGTCCCGGGGGAGTGTCCCTGAAGCAAAGACTGAAGCAAAGAAAGCATTCAGTACCTCTGCCTTCTTGGCGTCTTCTGTGACCAGTACCCCCCCTCGTTCAGCAAGGGACTCACATTATCCCTAGTCTTCCTCTTGCTGTTTACATACTTGAAAAAACCCTTCTTATTATCCTTTATCTCTTTTGCAAGCCTCATCTCTAGGTGGGCTTTAGCCTTCCTCGTTGCATCCCTGCAGGCCCTGACAACATGTCGATAATCCTCCCAAGAGGACAGGCCCTTTTCCCACATTTCATAGACCTTCCTCTTCCTTTTGATCCTATCAATGAGCTCCTTGCTCATCCACGCAGGTTCGTGCCCCCCTTCCCCAATTTCCTATTCTTCAGGATGCACCGTTCCTGAACATGGAAGAAGTGCTGCTCAAATGTAGCCCAGCTCTCACAAGCACCCTTGCCTTCTAGCAACCTAGCCCATGAGATACTCCCAAGCAGGTCCCAGAAGAGGTCGAAGTTGGCTCTTCGAAAGTCCAGGGTAGCAATCCTGCTTTTAACCTTACTTCCTCTGCCTAGTTCCATCTGGAACTCCACCATCTCATGGTTGCTGCATCCCAGGCTGCCCCCAACCTTCACATCCCTAACAAGGCCATCCCTGTTGGTAAGAACAAGGTCCAGGAGCATCCCCCCCCCCTTGTCGGCTCCTCCATCACCTGCGTCAGAAAATTGTCCTCAATGCATTGTAGGAACAGTTTGGACTGCATGTGCCTGGCCGAGTTGCTTACCCTGCAGATGTCTGGGTAATTGAAGTCCCCCATGAGGACCAGTGCTCGTATTCATGGCTGTGTTTTTTTTCCTGCTTGAACTGACAGTTCTCTCCCTTCATTGATATTAGCTTTTTATCTGCTAAAGTGAATAAAATGAGGTCCTTTAATATCCTCTCATAAGAAGGTCTCCCTGCTTCCAATGAATTTATTAGCCCTGATCTCACATGGTCCAAAGTACTTGCATTTTCTTGGATGCTAGTTGAGTTCTCAGGAAGTGCTTTTACAATGGTATAAACATACTTCCTCTACCGGAAATTTTTCAGGTGATACACCCTTGGATGCCCTCTGTCTTTTTGTGTGCTAACATCACACCAGCAGTTCACTGTCCCTGCTGTGTCCTCTGTCTTCTGTAATGACCCCTCAGCTCATAGCAGCTCAGCTCATTATCCCAGCTTTTTATATCATCCTTTCTTTTTCTTTTTCTTTCTTTTTTTTTTTTTCATTTTCTTTTCTTTATTTTTTTCCCATGTGATACTATGATTTTTCTCTGAACAAAAGATATCTTCCAGCTCTCAGCTATTATCAAATTCACACTTTTGTATTATGCTCAATAATGATCACTTTAAGGATAAGTCAAATCTAAACTGTACTTTACTCTTATTGGTAACCTTCCTCCTGATGAACAGTTCCCCTTTCATGGACAACTAATTGCCATTTACACAAGTAATTGGTATTTGCACTTTCACCTGCCCTCTAACATCTTTACAATTTCTTCCTTCTCCAGCTAATATAAGTTTTCTTGTTGTATTGAATCAAAGGCTTCACCAAAGTCCATAATCTTCAGAGTCACTCTTTATGTTTCAAAAGGCAAAAGAAGGCAGGCTAATCTGACACAATCTTCCTTTAGCCATGTCTAATCTTCCACATTACTTCTATGCATTCTTTTTGTTCTTCATCCAAGATTTGGTCAACACCCTCTGTATATTATAGTCAAGAAACCATTCTGGCCTAATTTCTACTTTACTCCCAGCTCTGCCATAGTAACTTCTAAAGGAATCTTTAAGCAAGAGGTCTCTGATGCCTTAATCTCCTCCATGAGCCCTTCATTCATATCCCATTCGAGATCACTGGACTGCTGGTAAGAGGAAGAGTATAGTAACATGATTTATTCAAGATTTTTTTTTTTTTTTAATCATTAAGCCAAGTATTTTAACTTGGTACTTTCAAAATAAATTATTGCATAGTAAAAAGTAGGGATGCCTCTTTTGCAAACAGCTGCACTCCTCAGCTTTTATCATGTATTGTGAACAACTTTTTGCCAGATCCATGTTCAGGTAAATTTAAATAATTTGTTTCATGCTGCATCTGAATTCTGCATTATAATTTTTGGAGTTATCTTGGAAACCTCTTATTACATGTTTTAGTGTTATTTTTATTTTGCTCTTAATTCTTATTTATATGGTATGAACAAATCTGGAAAATGCACTTTATTGAGGTGGAAGTGGACTATGATTTAGGGAACTAGATAATATTAACAGTTCACAAATTCACTTCATGCATGAGTGAACATCTTTATTGATTGCAAGAGTTACAGTAAAACTTTGTGTATAAAATACACGCATCAAAGTGTGCTAGTTTGCCTGGCAGACCTTAAATTATAGTAGACATTTTCAAGAACCATGTGGTTTTGTATTAAAAAGGCAATACAATGCGATAAAGCATCAAAACTAACAGTTTAACTTTGTACAGTATATAAAATGCATGGATCAAACAAAGAAAATTCTTTCTTAAAATACACCTAGAAAATAAAATCAGAAAGCCAGGGATGATATTTTAGCTGTGATACATCATGCTGATGAAAGACTCCTGTTTCAATAACCACATCTCAGAGTAAAAAGCAGCTTTAATTTGTTTTTCCACAGCCCTAAGATGGCCTCACTAAATTTCTGGCCTTCATCTGTATTCCAGACACATACTTTCAGAATTTTTGAGATGTCTGAATGTTGTTTGATTTGCATCCAACTTGCTGACACAGCCCCAGTTTTGTTGTAGATCAAATAATCTAGCTTTTTGTAGGCGAGTGATTAGGAATTCTTATTGATGATTTATACAGTCCTGAATAAACTCATTTTATTTGGCTTGTCATAACCAGCTTTAATTTTCTGTTCTGCTAGTAAAAAGCTTAGTGGTTTGTTTATTGTACTGCTGTAATGTCAACAACCTAATCTACTTTAAAGAGCAAAGTCAATATTGTATTTTATTAAAGCAAATGGGAAGTTTAATTATATGTTTCAGTTAACCTTGGCTTTGTGTTAGCCTTTTTCTGCTAATATTATTTTCTATAAGTAAATCTTTATTCAAAGCTCTTATGTCCTGCTTCTTCCCAGATCTAACAGCCAGAAGGTAGTGTCTCTTGCAGGACTTGTTTGCAAGGGTTAGAAATATTTTTCTCTTCTGGCACGCTGGCTTTGTGGATGTAGTAGCTGTCCTAGGATTAATAACCATTTACATTAATAAAAAGATGTACATGACATTGAGCCATGACCCTTGCTGAAGCCTGGGGTGAAAATTGGTTCTAGCTTTCAGAAGGCTTTGTATTGGATCTCTGGAGTGATTTGGGGGATCCACAGGATATCCAGGAATCCACAAGGGGCTAATGGCACAGGACCTACAAGAGATTCATCTGATAGTTGAAGGCTGAGCTGAATGTGCTACATGTAGGCAAATAAACCAAATCCTCCCTGCAAAAAAGCAGCATACCTGTCAAATCTGGCTGCCACATTAGATACACAAATCATTTCAATATTCATCACAAGGTGAAGTAGTCAAAAACCAAATGTGTCCTACCAAGTCTTGACCTTCAGGCTACTGAATCTAGCTGTAATAGATGGAGGGATGAGATGTGTATGTTCCAAGTCATACTCTCTTATTGCTTGAACCTGCATTTGAATGTCAGAAGGAAAACCTATGCAGTGAGTTTTTATTGCTGCAGCTATAGAAAATTCAGACAAAAAAAATTGATATCTCTAGCTAGACAATTAAAAAAAAAAAGTTTTTGTAGTGCCGAGATGACCAGTATTGTAGAAAAAAAGCATATGAGTAGAGTAACGGGGAAACAGAAAATCAACATATCTAATATATCTTAAGGAAAAAGGGTTAACAGCAAGTTAATGTGGAAGTGAAAGGGGTGAGGACCACATCTGCAAAAATTCCTATTTAAAAAATGTTAATATTTAGGATCTCCTTGAAGTGATGTCTGATTTTCAAAAGTCATATTAGAGGAAGTTGCAGGTGCTCTTATCAGAATTTTTTATCTGCCCACATTCATCAGTAGACACAGTGGAAACCAAAGAATATTAAATGCTTTGGACCTTTTATTTACCTTTATTGGTTCTGTTTGGAAAAAAAAAAAATCTAATTAAAAATAATAATTTGCGTGTTGGCTCTGTTATCTTATCATGAAATTTTAAAGCTTCAGATGGTCAAAGGTTGAAGGTTTAGATTAAATCCTTAAAAGACAATTACTTACACTGGGCTAACTCATCTGTCCAGTCTATAATGTTTAAGTTCCTTGAGATGTAGAGACCAGGTCAATTGTGAGCTGTGATAATACTTATATTCTAATCTTTTTTTTTTTTTTTTCTTTTTTTTTTTTTCTTTACTGCTGAAAACACATTTGTTATTTTAAAAAATAATTTATTTTCTATCAACCTAAATAAAGAAATTTTAAAAGACAGCAAAGTATCCTTTTGCTTTGTAAAATCACCTATATTTTAGATAGCATCACTTAAAAAAAATAAATGATTTTTTTTTGGAAACTAGTTCCCTACATATTAAATTATCTAGTTGAATGGACTGTAAGCTAGAAGTCTGAATAACTTTCCTCTCAGAAAATTGAGAAGATTTACCAGGTTTTACATAAGCATAATTATCAAGGAATGATTAGGCCAGAATACTTTTAACTACAGATATCAATGAATCAGCAGAAATAAAGCAAGAATTTGATTAAAACACTATGTATTATGCAGCAGAAAAATTTAAGCAAGTATTTAACACCAATTCTTCCTCTACTTCCATGTTGTTACTTCTTCATATTTCTTGAGGTACTATTATAAGACATGTTATCAAAATAATGCCTTAAGCTCTTGTCAGTTCTTTTTTTTTTTCCACCATCAAATTCTTATTGCCAGTAATGTATTGATTCAAGATAAATTTCTTCTGTACAATTAAGGTGATTCTCTTGGAGCAACACAAACTGATCAATATTATCTACATATAGTCCCCCAGCCCCATTCAGATCCTGAGACCCATTTAATCTATTAAAAGAATGCATAAAGATAAGGATATTAGCTACTCTGCTAAATTTATTATAGTAACACCTTTCTGTGATTTACAGTAAAAGAACCTCCCTCATCCCCAGAAGGGGACCCTTCCCCTTTAGCAGGGTAAGTCACCTAATGAAGCATCACCCCTTGGGAAGCGTAAAGTGGTCTCTTTGAGGCAGTAAGAAATGACCTGTATGGGTTGGTGGATACTTCACTGAACTAACAGAAATGTGCAAGAAAAATCATAATGAACACCTAAGAGCTAGAAAAAAAATAATATTCCCCAATTTATTGGTCCCTGCAGGTGATAACTACAGGTGATAACATGCTCTATAGCATAAGAGTTGATTATCCTTATCATAACGGCAACATACATAATGACAAACATTATTAGTAGTCATAAAAATTATCCAACCCTTCAGAATTTCTGTGACAGTATTTAAATCAAATACCTCCTTCAATGATAAAGTCCAAATTGCTGAATACAGATGTATGTATGTATATATATATTATTTGAAACTCAATTTAATTTAATTGTGCTATTCCCTGTGCAATGTCCTTCATAATTTTCATAGTAAACTCCCCTAAAATCCCTCTTCTCAGGCAGCTAAGCAATTTCAGCCTTTGTGACACCTCTGTTTATGCTCTATTCCTGTTTATTTTGCCCCCATGGTGAATTTTATAATCTCATTTACGGTTTTCCTAATGTTGGTGAGCATATTTGTATTAAGTACTACAGAAGTGTACTATTCATTAATGTCTTTTAATGCAGCTGAATTTTGTTGGCTTTACAGATTTTGATCTTTTTAAGCACAGTTGCCAAGTTACATACAATAATCTTGGGTTATTTTTCTCAGGAAATCCCATGAGTACTCATGAAAAGCTTTGACTGTTTTGTCCACTATTACTAGTCAGTTCACGGTCCTTTGGTGTTTCTGGTGTTACTTACTCACTTAACTGTCAGAAGGTTAGATTTGTTTCACATAATTGACACTACCATTTTTCCCCCTTTGTTGACTTAAAAGAGTGAGGCGACCATAGATTCTTAGATCCTTTTATTCTTATTACTTTTACATTTGCAGATGAGTGCCATTGATCTTTTGTGGTTAATGCTGGTGATAAGAATAATATAGACCAAACCACTGATCTTACTGTGCTAAGAAATGAAGATCACTGCTTCTTGTATAACTTGGCAAGAAGTGGTAAGAGAATTTTCCTTCCCTTCGGGTAATAAAATTCACTGCAGAGAGACAGAACTTTTGATTATACAGTTCAGTGCAGGTCTGCTGAGGTCAGTGTTGCTCTAACTGAAAGTCCAACAGGGAGTAGGTCCTCTGATTGCTGTGAAGAAAAAGGTGAAAATTCAAAGCATTGATACTGCTAACTCATTTAATGAATAAGACATTACAGGCCAATACTCTTGTGTGTCTGTCCTCTCATAGAGCTCATATACTTTCTGGAATGCCAGCCTGTCTTTTGCAAAGGCTTGCAGACCAGACCTCTCTTGAAAAAATCACAAATGGGTGAAAACATACAATGGAGTAATTCTGCAGGTAGGAAGCATCTAAACTGTGACACTATACCTAGATAAAATTCTGCTGATTAGTTTCATGATTTGTGTGTTCCTCTCCCCTTCTACAAGAGTTTGGATCTTTTTTTTTTTTTTTTTTTTTTTTTTTTTTTTTTTTTTTTCCCAGATTATCTGGTCAAGCATTAGCTGCTGAAACCTTTGGACTGATGCCCCTGGGTGGTTATTCAGGTAAGGGAAGCAAGGCTTCCTTTTTTAAATTACACGATAAGTGGTGAAACAAAATGAAATGAAATGAAATGAAATGAAATGAAATCTACTCAGATTTTCATGACTGGGATTCTGATTTCATGTATTTATTTGGCAAATACAAGGCACTGCTTGTAGTTTTAGATGCCACAGGTGATTGGTATGAACCAGCAAACAAAAAATGTGCATGCTGAAAAGGGAGTCTGCAGAGAAAGTACTGCACTGCAGGGCGCCCTGCTTACTTTGTCTTATTGATGTTATGTCAGATCTGGTCAGACAACAAGCAAAATGATCATTTTTTCTAACCACTGCCACAGTAAACTCACTGTGGAAGCTAATAACCAAAATATGATCTTTCTGGCTCATGAATCAATAACAGTAACAAAGCACTTACAGGCCATATTTTTCTCTCAATTGCACTTGTATAATTCAATTGTGGGAAACAAACAAACAAACAAAACAAAACAAACAACAAAAAAACATCCTTCATGTACATCTGAGGGACACTGCTGAACTGCTGCTACAGTTTCATTGAAATAACTGTATTTCAAGGGCATAATACTAATTGACTTTGTGGAGCATGAAGCTCTTGTCTTCCACTGAAAGTTTCAAAGGCTGAATCGAGCACAAATGTCCAGTAGACTTGCACGGGATTCCACGGGATAAGCTCTTTAAAGCTTGCTGCAAACCATTGTATGTCGTTTAGCTCTTGTTCGTTGCTTTGCACACCATATACTCATGTCTTGTGAAGGGTCTCCTATACAAATCCCTCACTGATCTCTCAGGCCTGGTCAGAGGCAGCTCGTGCTTTGAAGTCACTGAAAAAAAGATATTGGAGAAGTGTATGGTATTGATAGTTATTACCATGAGGCTACATCAAACTACAGAGAAGAAATGTCTTTTGGTATTTTCTGTCATCTGAGACACTTACATCAAAAGTAGCTGAAATGTTTTATCCACACAAGTCTGGCATGAAAATTAATGGATAACAAATCAGTCACTCTGAAGGACCATATTTTATTTTCACATTCATACTCTAGAAGAAACTTGATATAAGAGAAACTTTAGGAAATCCTCAAATCAATAAGTAGAGCTACCTTCAATTTCTGAGCAACAAGGGAAAAAGAATTTGCTGAAAATATGTTCCTCTTTCATTGGCTTTATAAGACCTCTATTCTCTGATAATAGGATGAAGCAAATTTCAGAGCTATAATTAGGTTTAGATTCCGTAAAAGTGAACTTTAGCATATGGATTGCAATTAACTCCTCCTGACAGCTAGAACAAAGTGCAGAGACAAATGATGGCATACCTGTTAAACAAAAGGTCAGATTCAAACCACAATTCAGGTACCAAAAATAACACTTCCTAGCAGTATTCAGCTGCATATGTTCTGGATTTTCAGCCTTGCAAAGCCCATTCAGCTATCCCCTTTGCTGGCAGTTGAACTCTGTAGGGCCCCACTTCTAATGTCCCCTAAGTCACACTGGAGGACCTCAGACAGGGCCATGACCCTCCAACCTGCTGGATAAGGCGCTCCTGGGTGAGATATTGAACTTTCATCTCTGTTCTGTCACTATGTTGACATTAACTGTTACTGACTGAAATACACAGAGAACATCTATAGAAGAAGAACCTGGCCTGTACCTTGGGATTTCTGGTACTCTTTTGGATGAAAATTTCAACAGCCTCGGGCAGAGGCTGACGTGAAACCTATTAAACTTCTCTTTCCTGAAATTCTCTAGCTGCTGAGTCCTGTATTAGAGAGAAATGATACAATCACCTATAGATCCTGTGTTTTGAAAGGGAGCTGTACTCTGAACTCAGAAAGAAAAGAGAAAAGGTTCTTCCCAAGGAGTGACACCTCGGTCTTCTGCAAAAACAGCAAATCTCGATCTGCTGTGGAAACCTGAGAGAGGGATGATAGGATATATACTTGCTCTCTGCAAATGGGTTTATGCTGGTCTGGACAGCCCTAATCGAGGACATGTCCCATTCCATGGCACACAGCCCTGTGCACTGATGTGTTAAGGTAAAAGTTTTCACTTTTGAAAGAGGAAGAAGCACAGGGAACTGCAGCACCTGATTGTTTCGGTACCCAGGTTCTTTATAGCCATTGTCTGCAAAGGGTCAATAAACCTCTTTGAAAGGGATCTGAAAGGTCCATGAAAAGAGATGACACAATGCCAGTTAGAGAAAATATTAAATGTTAGTATCAAAGAAATGCATCTGATATATTTGTTGTTGCACTTCTTGACCTGTTTCCGCTGTAAAGGGCTACAACGATGGTGAAGGGTCTAGAGGGGATGATGTATGAGGAGTGGCTGAGGTCACTTGGCCTGTTCAGCCTGGAAAAAGGAGGCTGAGGGGAGACCTCATCGCAGCCTACAGATTCCTCACGAGGAGGAGTGGAGGGGCAGGTGCTGATCTATTCTTTTTAGTGACCAGTGATAGGACCTGAGGGCATGGTGTCAAGCTGCAACAAAGGAGGGTCAGGCTGGATATCAGGAAAAGGTTCTTCTCTGAGAGGGTGGTCATGCACTCGAACAGGCTCCCCAGGGATGTAGACCTGATGGAGTTCAAGACTGTGCTCTTAGTAATATGGTCTGATTTTTTGGGTAGACCTGTAAAGAGCCAGGGGTTGGACTCGATGATCCTTGTGGGTCCCTTCCAACTTGGGATATTCTATGGTTCTGTGATTGTATAATAGTCCTTTCAAACTAGTCAGGCTTCCTTTCCTCACATTAAAATTTCTGTGCACTTACCAGTCATATATTAAGTGCTATGACCAACACTCTATAGATTTTCTCTAATGAGAAAATGTTTTTTCCATATGATTTATTTTCTTCAACCTTTTCTAGTCTGCAGAGAAAACTACATGTTGATTTGAAATATTTTTCTCAATTTTTGTCTCTGTAAGCTGCCATCTGCATTTTCAGTCACGTGGGCAGGCCCAAGAGGAACACTTTTCCTTCCAGCTGCAAGGCAGCAACATGTCCAGCAGCTGTTGGTCTCTGCAGCACTTCAACCATCCATCTGCTTTTCCTGCTACGTCCACACTCAAGGGCAGGTCTCAGCTAAGAAAATAAGCCTGCCTAGCTGGGTGGGATAAGAATCCATGTTCTTCTTTCCTTCACTATGAGGGAACAGCATTTTTCCTAGGTACCTTCATCACTAACTACCATCAGAAGCTGATGGTAGCATTTGCTGCCTAGGCTTGTAAGAGAGGACAAGGACTACATCTTTCTTGCAGTTGAAACTCCAGTAAGGTGTCCCTTCCCTTCTGCTTTAAGGAAACAAACCTAGGCAGCTCTGGCAGCTTTATGGCCAAGAGGCAATTAGCAGCTTCTTAACCTGCCTGACAGCTGTGATTTATCTCCCACTAGTATTGTGTGGTAGAGCAAATCAAGGGAGGTCCACAGAAGTTCTAAGATATGGGTTTGGATTAAGAATGTCACAGTGTGGGAAACAAGTCAGTGCTCTGACCTTGCTTTAACATATGCTTTGAACACATTCCGTCTTGGAGCAAACTCTAGGTAATTCTGTCTCCTTAAGAGCCTTTTACTGTTATTGCTCATTGTATTCCTTCATGGCAGGAGGCACAGTCTTTGCTCTCATGTTTTGAAAGGTCTTCCTCTGTAGAGATATCTAATAAAGTCTGCCCCTGTGTAAATCACAGAAGCTACCAGATAATACTCTGAACTTTCCAAAGTATTCTACAACAGACCTAGTGATAGCAGACAAGATTTGTCTGCTTGCATTAGTGGTGTCTTTTGGGGAAAACTGTGATTCATCAGGACCTGGAGAACTTCAAGTCTAACAGCCTTTTCACTGTTTTGCTGCATGGTGTTTTATAAATCACTTTACCCACCCTGGCTTCTGTTTCTTTATCTGGAAAATGGGCAAAATGATGCCACTCAATTTTATTGAAGTGTAACAGGGACAGTTTACTGGAATGCTTTGTCTGAAAGCTAGATAATGTTGTGTACATGTAACATTTTACAAAACATTTCACAGTGAGTTTTATTCTAGGTGTGATTCTACTGTTATATGTATGGTTTTCTATTAGCAGTATCTGTGTGGTTAGAAAAAAAAAAATAAAGGAATATTGCTTTTATTTATTTTCATGTAAAATGTACTCATTTTACAGAAGAAAAATAAAAGACAGCTGTACTTGATTGTCAGATAGGCAATTCCTCCAAAATGATGGTTTTCTTACCCTGCTCTGCATTTTGATTATAATTCAGGTTGTCAGTCTACAAAGAGAAACTCTAATTATCTCAGTATTTGGTCCTGACCACACTGGACGCAGGAAGTATTAAAATTTTTATAAGAAAGCATATTGTGATGCTCCATGTCCATTTCACTGGACAAAAGAATTCCAAAGGGTACAGTTGCACTTTAAATAAAATTTCAGCATTTTCTTAAAACCAAACCATGGTATGATTCCTTGGCTGATGTAAACTGAAATAATTGTGCATAGCAAGTTACACCAGGTGAGGACTGCACTCTGGGACTTTTCTTGATTTACAACAGAAATTAAAAAAAAAAAAAAAAAAAAAAAAAAAAGTGTCCCCACATAGCAAAAATGCACTTAAAGGAAAAAAAAATAAACACCAAAATATTTTTTAAATTAATTTTAAACTTGTCTCAAAGGAATTTCATTTAAAAATCTATATATTTTTTTTTTGTAGCTCTATAGGAGTATAAAATGTTTTTTAATGTATTGGTGCTTTAGGTTTAGCAATGAATTTGAAAATATTTATGTTATCTCACATTATGGATTTTCAGTAGATTCACTGTTTTGATGTGTGTTGTTTTTTTTTTAATTTCCTTTTCATATACAAAATAATTCTCAACAGATAAGAATAGCAATATTTTTACTTATACATTTATTATTATTACTTGTAATAATTATTGTTATTTCTGTTAATCAGGAAACTTTGCACTAAAACAACAAAACTAATTTCAGGAAAAACACATTGTACACTGTCTGTTGCCTCTGGTTTTGAGGCTAGATTATTTAGCTTTTCTACTTTATTCCCTCTCTACCCTTCACATCTCCTTTTTCATATGTGTGCTTTCATGCTGCACTTTCTTTCCTTATATTCTTGTTGCATGTCTGCTTAGCTAGATTACCTTATGAAATCACAATCTGGAACAACTCTGAATGCAGTCTTATATCTCTTAAATAAAGAGATATACTTATATCTACTTATATCTCTTAAATAAACCTTTCTTTTCAGAACCTGGAAGATACATTTAATTAAGGTTTTTGGCTTTTCTTAATTACACAGTATTACAGGGGTGTAACTGCACTTCCTGAGATTCTGGTAGCCAGAACATTTTTGATTTCCATAGATGTCAAGCTAAGAATTTAAGATTTTTTTTTTTTCCTTTTTCCTATTTCTTTCCCCCTCCCCCTTTTCCTCCCCATTCCATTTTTAATCTTTTCATTTTTTTCTTTTTTCTTTTTCTTTTTCTTTTTCTTTTTCTTTTTCTTTTTCTTTTTCTTTTTATCCTTTTCCTTATCTCTCTTTCAATGCATTTTCTTCTCTGCTTAGAAACTTTGATGAATTCAAATTTCCTGAGGAATTCTTCATGGTCTGATATTCTTCTTCCCATTATTTCTGTACATATCCAGTGCTCAAGCATAAGTGAAGATCCTCATCTTTTCCTTCAGATATTCAGTCTGACTCTTTCTATTGTGTACTTAAAATATGCCTGTTAACATTCCTATTGCCTTTCATTAAATGAATTTTGACAATACCCTCTACATTTTTGTTTAGCATTTTGTATTTTTTTTTTCTTTTTTTCTGAATCCTCCACTTACACAAGTCTAATAAACATCCTTATCATTCAGACATCTCTTCCTTCTTTCTGTGATCTTTAACTCAATGGTCTGCAACACAATGCAATGGGGGGACTGGGGGGAGGGGGGGGGGGGCGGAAGGGGGAATGATGGATTTCTCATCAGCTACAACCATATCGGCAAACAGCTAATTATTGACTATTTCTGTTTTCAGGAGGAAGCAATTTGCTTTCCAAGTGATAATGAAAGACAGGTGACAATGGGCAATAGCTTATATTTAAATATTTTTATGGGTTTCTGAGGTCCTGTGGTCTGTCACTTCTGTTTGTTTAATTATCTTCCTAGATCTTGTTAGTCAATTGCTGCAAGCTACCTCCAAACCATCTGTGAAGGAGGGAAGCTCAATCACTGTTTCACAGCCAGCAAACCCCCAAACCATAAGGGCATAACAAAACCTTTCTTTAGCATGCTGTGCTTTGTTCTTAGCACCCAGACTAGGAGTATAGTCCAGCTATTCAGTTTTGCTGAGAGATTAGTTTAATAGATTGAAATGTATTGTCCGAGTGACACTGTTCTGCTTTCACTGCTACGTCTACTGCTTTTTCATGGTGTTGGTCTGGACACAGTACCTTGTTCAGAGCTAGCTTGGCTACATATAGCATGGCAGTGTGTTATGAGTCATAACTATTCCCAGAGTGATTTACTCAGTATCATGAAACGATCCTCTGCCTGGTATGAGTACTTCCACAAGTACTTCCAATGTCCATCCTGGCATTTAGGTTCTGATTGTGACGGGAAAAAAAAAAATGCATCTGGAGGTTTTTTATAATTGATATTGTACATTCTGGTTTCTACCTCAAGGTATCTGGTTTCTAACAAACACCAACAAATGAATTTCATGCCATTAAAACCTGAGAGTGGAGCTGATGGCCTTGAAACAAGACAGATACATGATCGATAAAAGGTTTCTTCCATCTAAGAGAGGGTAGGATAAAGTGTCACTACAATGCACAAACCTTCACATTTTCAGCTCAGACATATCCCATTAGTAGTAAAATAAAAGTAAACAGAACATAAACATCTACTTCCCTGAGAGATCACCAAGATCCTTTTTAATCACTTAGAAAATTTACCTGCAAAGATGAAGGTCGGTGTACTCTTTTTCACTTATCTGTCATTAAATTGAAAAATTATTGGCAATGATTAACCTGTCCCTGTATGTCCTTAAGAGGATCCATGATATATTCTGATTTTGTTTAGTTTTTCATCCTACTATTTCTTTTGCTATTCTAAAATTTCAACTTTTTAGGCTTGAGAATGAAACAATAAAATTCCTTCCCTGTGGAGGAATGACAAGCACACTTTTTATATTTACTGTTATTGAGAAGAAACTATTCCTTTTTTCATTATGCAAATAGAACCAGAAATAATTAGGAAGTATGGTAATGATATATGCAAATCCCTGCACTAACAATTTGTTCCTATTTTATATCATAGCAAACATGCTTTGACTTTCAAAACAAAATAAATACAGTATGCTTTGTAGACTTGGGAGGAACAACCCAAATTATATACTTGGTTACCTTCCTAATAAAAGAAAGTCAAGGTGCCTTACAACTCTCTGAATTGCATTTTTGAGAGATGGTATCAGTAATGGGCATGAATAGGTCTTCTGGGTCATATTCTCATTTCCTGATGTCACAGGCTGTAATGTCAAATATTCCTTTCCACAGATTAGTGCGGCATAAGGTTTTGCTTTCATGTCTTCTTTTGAAAGGTTCTTCATGAATTCTTCATACTACATATCTTCACGTATCTTGCAAAGGTGGTTCCAATCAGGTGGATAACTTCTATTTGGCATAAAAAAAAATATTTTCTCTTATGCTGGTTTATTTATGGAAGGAAAGCAATCAAAAGTCTTTGAGCTTCTATTTCTAAGTACTGAATAAAGTTTTTGTCTCTGAGTTAGGTTCCTTCCAACCAACATTCCCAGTCTTTCCTGAATATGGAGGGATGTATAGAATCACAGCAGAAATCTTTTTAATGTCTTCTTCAAAAGCTATAGCAATTTCTAGAAATACTGATCTAACATAACTTGCTGTCATTACCTTCCATTTATGAGATTTGTGTGGTTGCACCTCAGCTTTGCACAAAAGTAATTGTTATAGCATGAAAAGATATTAAAATAGAGTAAGAAACCCTAGGTACCAACATCTGAAAGTAGAAGGCCTCTGTCATGCAGATCAGATGAGTGATGTGCAGCCAACATAATTCCAGTATGGGGATATGACCAGGACCATGGACATGTGGTGTCCCACTATAGCTAATCTTGGTGCATGAAATACACAGTTAGATAAGTGCCTCAAGAAGTATCAGCAAAGATGTTATGGAAGTAAAAGCTGGAAAGGTGCTGCTTTCATTTGATTCTGCATTATCTAGGCCTGCAATCCAGGGAGCAAAGAGGTGGCTTGAAGTCACCTCCTCCAGTTTTCACTCCATACCTGTCTGAAGTGGAGAAAAAGAAAAACTGAAAATTAGACTCATGCTGTTCACACATTCAAGACCTATCAGGATCAGGCTCCTTATCAGCACTGCTTTTTCTGAGCATACATCATTCATAAAATGTTTTGGTCAAATCCAAAGTCCCACAAGTATTAATGTTCACTTCTTAAAAACTTACATGAACTCAAATTTGCATTTCCCATTTTACTCTGACTCTCTAAGTACAATGTAATTCAGACCCATTTGAGTGATATAAATTACATTTTAGAACTAGCTAGTTAATTATGCAAGAGACAGATATCTGAAAAAAAGAAAAAAGATGGAGGAAAAAGAAACTCAGATTTGATTTACTGGCATGTAGTCCCTATATTAAAAAGGCTCTGTAATTCTTAAACAATCTTTAATAACTGTCACCACTACTAAAGTAGCTGAGTATGCCAAACAAAGCAGGGTGAAAATAGCATTTTTCAGGCTTGGTGAAATAAAAAATTATAGTGAGGTGAACACTATACAGAGCTGAGTCAAAAAAGTTTTTCAAATTGTTCAGCAACAATGCTAAACCAAGACAAATGAAAAATGCATTTATTTATTTATTTATTTTTATTTTTTATTTTTTTTTGCTAGGTGAACCCGGCATTCTTTGCTTTGTGTTGAACTTTTTAACCTATCTGGCTAACCTCAATTTTCTTCTGATATGAGACACTGTTTGTATGAGTCATAATTTTCTGAAATAAAGTCTAGAAGTTTCACAGGGCTGCTAGGCAGTGCCTTACCTTCATCTTCATCTGAGATGAGAAGCAATTCAGATCATCCCAATGAGATTTGCCTCAGCCTTGGCAAATACCTTTCTGCCCATCTTTTAATGGGTGTGATGTTACCTGCTCAACCAGCCCTTGTGACACTCATGCACAGCTAGAGAGAATCTTTTCAAGCTCAAGTCCTAGCAGTGTCAATTACTGAATCTGTGATCTGGGGACATTTATTTAGCTGTGCTTCAAGCAGTTTGTGTTTAAAAGGGCAAGTGGTAGTTACAATCACTGAGGCCTTGTTATGGTTGAAAATGAGATTTCCACATTTCCACAAGGAGTTAACTGCTTATTCCAGTTGATTTTAAGGGTGGCTGGGATTTAAATCTTTTAGACATTTCTGAAAATTCTATCCTACTTAATTAATGTCTCTTCTGTGCTTTAAAAAAAAGTGTATAAATGTGAAGTATTCTTGCAGTTCATGAAACATCCATGCAGCAGGTTGAGAGGTATTTAGGTGAACTGTATCACAAAAGACTTATGAAGAAATTATCAGACTCTCAGAAGTAAGGCATTTTTTACAAACAAATTACACACTGAAATAAAAATAAAAATCACTATACATACAGATGGTAGCAAATAGTTCAAGCAGCTGCAGTTATACTACTACTCAAAAGAAATGTGAGTTTGAGTGACATAGGAAAAGTGGTCATTTGGACTTAATGAAATTAATCTTTACTATTACTTAAAAAGGAAAAAGAAAAAGGAAAAGATAAAGTTGGGTTGCTAATTTGCTCTACAGTGACTGAATAATGGTCCCGTTTTTTCTCAAAAGTGTTGAATCACTCTCATTTCACAAGTTTATTCAAAGAAAGTGTTGAGTTCTCAGCACTGCTAAAAAAAGCAGAACACTTTTTTAGAAGATTAAGATTTGAAATTTCAAAAGAACTCAACATGAATATCTGAAGCCATGGCTCTGTACAGAGGAAGAGGTTTTTCTTTCTTTCTTTCTTTCTTTCTTTCTTTCTTTCTTTCTTTCTTTTATAAAAAAATGACCTCATGATTAGAACTCATTAAACAACTGACTTTACCTTTGGTGATGAACCAAAATCTAAACAGATATATGAGGTGTTTTGGGTACAGCAAAACATCCTCTTTGAGATATGTTACCCACTAAAAAGTAAACATAATGATATTTAGTCTTGAAATGTTTCAATATTTATTATTTTCTTAACATTTGTTTTTTATTTATTTTGGTTCAAAGTAGCTGCAGGTGTTTGTTGTTGTTGTGGTTGTTTGGTTGTTGTTGTTTTTTTTGTTTGTTTGTTTTGTTTTTTCCTTCCCTTAACAGCATAATTAATTTAATCTTAATCCTGCTAAGAAATCCAGTCTTCCTCTTAATTTTGAAATTCGTAACTCTTACTGAGAAACTTAAGAAAAATAAAAATACTAACTGATAGACCCTTTCAGAAATGATTTAGGTAATATTCAGTGGGGATTGTTCCAGGAGCTCTTGGATGTCGGTATTGTTCCATGGAAATCCACTTGAAAGTACATTTCTCTGGCTGTAAGGAAGACACCTCTTCAACTGTGAAGTCTAGAAGAGCTAGCTGTTGGTGTTCAGCACCTCATCTATTAACAAGAGACTTTAAATTACATACTCAGTGGACCTGTAATCATTAGAACAGTCTCACGATTCACAACAGAGATTCAATTACACTGGAACTGTTCCTAATGAATTTTTGCGTGGTGCAGAGTATTTGAATTCCTTTTCTTTTCTTTTTTTTTTTTTTTTTTTGGGGGGGGGGGGGGGGCACAACCCCTCTATTCCTCCTCCTTCCCCCCCCCCCCCCCCCCCCCCCCCCCCCCCCCCCCCAAAAAATATATATATAAGGAAAAGAGTGATGCTGTCCTGTCTAAAAATATCATTAAGAGCCCTTTAAAAAATTCAAATCAGGTCTGATATGTAGGTTGAGAAGCCCATATTTTTTCAATGACATAATGTATTTAATCTTTATGTTTCTTTTATGTATTTGATTTTCTACTGACTGTATATAATGAAATATCTTCTAAGCTTCGAACACTGCTGCATAATACCCTGGGGAGTTCTCCAAGGTTATTAAATCCATTGCTTTGTCACAAGTTACTAGAGGCTACACTAACTCTCTCCTCCATTTGGAGAGCTGCTATTATATTTCTAGTTCTCAGCAATGAATAATGTGATTAGTACCTTAGGGAATACAAACAAAAACATTAGCAAAGTATATTTTCCAATATTTAAGAGGGTAAGCCAATCCTCAAAACAAAAGTTGCATGTTCTTGAACACTGTCTAATAACATTAACCTGAAATCACTTGGTTTAATTGCCCTGTTAAACAGTTTATTGCATTACTTATGGGATAATAGAATGAGTTCAATGTGGGTTCATTGCATTATCTTATAAACAATGTAGCACATCATTAAACAGGATGATAGAAATCAACGTATTTTATAAGAAACGATTATGAAGGCTCATGTAAATATGCTAATGTGAACAGTAGAAAGACCTCATTGTGACAAGGGAAAAAAGCCCTTTGCAAGGATGAAAAGACAAAGTAATGTCAAACTATAATTTCCCAGAATCAGATTAGAAGCACAATTCTCCAAAATTGTTAGTTTCCTTCTAGCCTGATGCACTGCCCTTAAGTCTTCACCTAGTAGTATACTCTTGCTTAGCTTAGAGAAAATAATTGTAAACAGGTATTTTGGCAATTCTGCTTTTAGTGCATGTAGCACAGGTGTGCAACAATCTTCCTGGCATCTAACTTGTAAAGTTGTGATGATCTGTTTTGACGTGCTTGTCTAGAGGGAATGGAAATAGAAATGTTCAGAAGAGGCTGAGGAAAAAGGTAAGATGCTTCAGTCTACTCTGGAAGAAGTAGTGTCATGTTCTCAGAGGGAACTGACAGGGATGCAGAGAGAAATGCTAGCACCCAAGGCTTGAAAACACCTCACCCCAGCCAGGCATACCTGCCTTTGCATGCCATTACATCCTTTTGCTACAGCCATGTGAATTTATAGACATGCTAATGAATGAAAAGTCCAGTTCTGGTCTCCTTCCCTCCAGAAATTAGAACAGATCAAAATAAGGAAATACCCTCCCAGAAACCAGACAAAGCAAGAGTGGTTCAGTGATCCTAGCCAATTTGCAAAGTGTCTGTTTTTTGAGCTCCAGAGCCTGGAGTGTGTGTGAGTGTGTTGGTGTGTGTGTGTGTGTGTTAGCAGCAAGTCCAGGAGATTGCAGCCACCCTTGACTCAGTCCTGCATTAGGAACATTTCATGCTCCACCTTTCAATAACTGCAGCAACATGGCCTATCTCACTCTTGTTGTGTGCACTGACATTTCTGTGTATACTTGAGGTGGTTTTTAATTAATCAAAGCAATTTTCAGAGTTGGGAACTAGTGGAGACATGATTAGCTCCATATATCTCTCTCCTGGCTTGCAACTTGACTGAGCAATGCAGAGTTTTCAGGGTTTAACTTTTATTCTAGCAAAATTAAGTCTTGACTGTAAAAAATGGTGGCAGGGAGTTGCTGTTTTCAGTGAAAACAGAGGCTATATTCCTCACAGTAAATCATATCTTTATTCCCTCAGAGCTCAAAGGCACATTTAAAGAAATTATAATAAAACTTCCTTCTAAAAGACCTTTTTTATTTTTTTATTTTATTTTATTTTATTTTATTTTCCCTTTCTTAGGTGGGATGAAGAAGCTACAATTAAAAATATTGGCCAGAACAAATTAAGATCCAACTCTATAAACAGTTGTTCATTGAATGATCATTTTCTGAAGTGGGAGGACACAGGGTCAAGACCATATTCCCATCATTGCAAAGGTGTTGTTACAGCTTCTCTAAACATCTTGAATTGTAACCTTTTCTTAGAAATACCATATTCTTTCCCAACAGAAAATAAAAACTTCAGGACAGGTATTTCTTCCTCCCATGGCTTTTATTTTCAGTTTTAGCAGAAGTGCTTTTATTTACATTGGCTAAAGTTAAAGGAAAATCAGTTTCTGTTAGAGAAGAAGGGCATGTTTGTCCCTTAACCAGGGCATTCATGGATAAAAAGGTTCATTATATTTCCTAGGCAGGGATGGTTATCAATGTTTGCTGGCTTCTGTGCTAGTTTAGCACAGAAAAGCCATTACAATTGCTCCTGGGAGCTACTCATAGAAAGTTTTTGATTGATGAAGCTTGAGTGAAGATAATCGAATAGAATCTGTTTTACTTGTCATTTTACAAGAAAATTTGAGGCTAGAATGTGTTACATGCCATGGAACTATAGACTGTGCTGGGGAGGGATCATCACCCAAATGTCTTTACAGTCAATTCACACAGAAGATAAAGGATAGGTTATACAGAGGCTCAATCTTTGAGTTAAATCTTTGAGTTCAGATCAAAAAAAGTGACTAATACTGACACATGGTGAAAGTGGTAGGGAAGACAGTCATTAGGGTTCAGCAGGGAAGCAGAAAGATTTTGTGGGGCTGAGAATCCCCCATCCATGCCCTTCAGTGTGTGCAATACCCTGGCCTTGGAGAGAAAGGAAAGTGGGAGAGCACCGTGTATAGGGCTGGCACTGGTAAATAATCTGAACTGAAACTGATTTTGGTCATGATAGTGAGTTATTCATAGGTAAATGAAACCATTCTATAGAAATAACATTATGGCCTTGGATTCACTAATGACAAGTTATTGTGATTTAACATAATTGCATTTTTGCAGTTCTATAGCTCCTTATCAACAGTGTGGGCAGCCCTGCATTAAATATAAAGGTCTGTTTTAAAAGGCCAGATTATTTCCCCCTTAATGTAAGAACAAGATTTTATTCTGTAGTATTCAGGTACTCTTTGGTTAGAAGAATTTCATCATAGTCTCTATAGGCAGTCACATTAGATGTCCTAAATTTTATTGCTCTCACCTACTTTTTCTAGCTTAGCTCTAGAGCTTGACATGCCAAGCTAAGGGAAATCAATTTTAGTCTCCAGAGAAAATAAAAGTGATATGGAAGGTCATTATATCTGCCCACTGCTCTGCTGCCCTCCAGCCATGAAAGGAAATTTGATAAAAATGATAGGTTTTTGGTGCAGAGCATTTCTCTGCTCTCCATCAATACCTCAGGATACTGAGAGGCATAGGAGAGGTGATGTGATATTTGTTTTGTATTTTTGCTCATAACCATCATTTAATATTAAAAAAAAAAAAAAAGATATATTACCTATTGTCTTCTGGAAAATCAACTTTAATAACTACCTGAAAATTACCTTTGTGATATCTTTGAATGATCACATCCCAGTCTTTGGCATGGGGAGCTATGTGCAATTTCTCTGTAACTTTGATTTTGCTGAAACATTCTTGTATTTCACACTGTTTTGTGCTGAAACTCTAATTTTCAACTCAAACATATTCTTGAAAAGAGCTTGTACCTAGTACTGGACTGAACGTTAGCTGAGGATGACTGAGGCATCAGGAGAACTTAAAGCCACCAGCCCAAATCTTAGACAAGCTGAGCAGAGACAGAACAGATTTTTATTTTATTTTTATTTTTCTCAGAGGGATTAATTTCACCCATCTTTAGGTACCTGACAATTAGTCTTTAGCCTGAACAAGTCTTTTCCTCTATTGCCAGAGAAGGGATAGACATCTCCAAATAGTGATTCATCATGAGGTTGAGAGGTGGGGCAGGCGCTGAGCTCTGCTCTTTGGGAACAGAGACAGGACCTGAGGGAACAGCATGGAGCTGGGAGATGGGAGGGTCAGGCTGGGTGTTAGGAAAAGGTTCTTCACCCAGCGGGTGGTTGGGCACTGGGGCAGACTCCCCAGGGCAGTAGTCACAGCACCAAGCCTGCTGGGGTTCATGAAGTGTTTGGACAGTGCTCCCAGACACATGGTCAGATTTTTTGGGGTGGTCCTTTCGTGACCCAGGAGTTACACTCCATGATCCTTGTGGGTCCCTTCCAACTCAGATATTCTATGATTCTATGATCCTAACGCAGATATTATATACATGAGAAAACTTTCCACCGTCAAGTGCTGATTTTTCTTCAACTTCTGCAGAGGAATACTACCTAAACCTCAGTGACTAAGTTTAGTCACTGAAGTTTAGGCAGCTGAAGGTAGGGGAGAGGAGGGTCCCATTTATTCATGCTGTGTTGAAGGCATTCATTCTGCAATTCTTTTCAGATTTCCAGGGGCTCAGAGGAAGATTTGTGTATACCCTACTATGTGAACGAGATGAATATTGTTGTTGTTCCTGTAACTTTGTCACAGACCAGTTGTCACAGACCAGACTTGGCAATTAGCAAGTAGTTTGCTTGTTGATTAACTGGGTTAATATCTGTTGTTTTAGGCTAATATCTGATTTCCTTAGGATATTTGTAGCTATGATTTTCTTTCACAACAGACTGTTTGTTATCATACCCAATATCTACATTCTAAGGTTTGTTATATATATGTATATAGCAAACATAAAAATTATATTGTGAATATATATAAATGTCTAACCACAGCTCAGGAAACTCAATACTATAAATGACTGCAATAAAATTTCATCAATATCAATTTCACTGATACACAGTTAAATACCTAGAAAAAGCCCTTCTCTTTCATTCTCATTAAGGGAAGTGTTACAAGGCTTTCTGTCAGTCTCCCACACTTCACTCTCACACTTCAGCCTTCCCAGAATATGTTCTACTTTGGTTGAAAGTACAAAATCCTCAGAAGAAGCACTTTGCTGTCCTCTCTTACATCACAAAATGTTCAGTTCAGGTGCTTTCAGTGATAAAACAGATGGCAGTGTGACATAGGAAAAAGACAGGCTAGTTTCATGCCCTCAATGGCTTTATGGCTGATACCACATCAGGGTGCACATGGCGGATCCATGTTTTTATAAATCCTTTTGGATATTTTAACCCCTAAAGAGCATCATAGGTGGCCTACTTTTGTGTGCCTAACAAGTTGAACTGCTGGTTTTGGAAGGCCCACGTTCACACAAAACATAAATAACGCAGAATTGACATGTGAAGGGTGCAGTCAGGAGTATTTGGGAGCAGCAGCCAAAAGGGCTGAGGGTTTTGAGTTCTCTGTTGTATTTTCTGATGTAGGAGGTAGACCTGAGGTAACACATAATCATTATTCTCTAACAATTTTCAAACCTTACCACTAAATTCCATTAAATTTCACTGAGGTGCAAAGGTCTTGTTATTAAACTCCTGTAAGGTTTATGGCAATAGGTAACTGTGTAAAGAGAAGAGGCTGTATTTAGAGTTCAGCTGCCTCCCAGTCTGCTTGGCAGCAGCAGGTTGGTCTGTCTCATCTCATATACTGTGCACCCGTACTGGCCAGCATGTGCACTGCTCTTATTGAGACAGAAAGGCTGGGACTTGCTCAGATGGCAGGCTGAAAGAAATATGTATGGACATTAAAAAATAAAAATAAAAATAAAAAAATGTGTTTGCTGTGTTGAAGAAACATTGAAGAATAAAGCTAGAGCTACTCTAAGGGTTGAGGTGACACGTGACGTGAAATACTGACCAGACCCCAACACTTCTGCTTCTCATGAAGCACTGTTACAGAAGCCTTTAATGAACAGAGGTCTTCAACAAATAAAGGACAGAATCAAGCATCTGCCAGCAGCACTGTTGTGAGACTGAGTACTGTATGAGCAACAACATGTCTCCACATCATAGATGTTTTCTGGAAACACCCTCTCTCATGGTGAGAGCTGCACACCCTTATTCACCAAAGCCATGGTTTGTTGGATATAAATGTTTATGAGAATGTTGTGAAAGGCAGCTGATTGGTTTCATGTACGCTACTTGTACAGCCATCAGATAGCAGTTTTTATTTACTACTTCAATAAAGTAACCTTAAAAAAAGTGTCCTTGATCTCCTGTGACTAATCTACCCTGCTGTGTATCTCCCACTGAGATTTTTCCTCTGAACAGATTTATAGTTTTTGTTAACCTCAGTTTCAAGTGTCATCTATTCTGCTCCAGGGATCTCTTCCCTTCTCTTGCCATGATGCTGGAAGCAGTCCCTGACCTATCTATGATGTGATTCTGTCAGGGTTCAATTTCCTCTATTTGGAAATCAGTAACAACAGAGATAAATGGTGCTACTGCTATTCATGCTTCTTCTTTCCTCTGAATGTAAAGAAACATGAGGTCAGTCAGTGGACATTTTCAGGCTCTTCCATGATCTGAAAAGTTAAAAATGGGTACTACACATATGCATATACATGTGGGTGAGCCTTATATGCATGAAAAGTCCAACACTTCTGGATGTATCAGTTTCTTTGTGCCTATTATACATGGAGGATTTGTGCATAGCGGACATAGCAAATATAGCACATTTTTTTTTTTTTTTTTTTTTTAGATTTACCCATACTGAAGATTCTGACATTGTGTTACCAAAATGTCATATTCCCTGTTTTAATATAAGCTTAGAACAGATGCTATCTTAGTCATTAAAGATCCCATAACTTAGAGAGTGTAGATATAACTGTAGTCACTGAATAGGCAAGTATATCTTGCCTACTCCCAGTCCTATGGGCATTCAGTTTGGAAACAATCCTTTTGTGGAAAGGCCTTGAGAGCCAGGAGGTTTTCCCTTCCTGTCTTTCAACCCCCACCCCTTTAATAAGAAATTTTCAGAAGAAATGCACTGCAACAAGGAGTCCATGACATAGCTGGTTTTGAAAGAGTTTCTTGCTTTAACTTTAGTTGCAAACTTCCCTCAGAGAGTTCTTCCATGAAAGCAATATCAAATTGAAAAGAAAGCCTGGACTCAAAGAAGCTAATAGCAAAGTGCCCTTTACTAGAGTGGTACAAAAAGCAGTTATAGTTTAAACCTCTGTTGTGACACTTTTGCAACTCAAAAAGTAATGGACTATTACTCTACTATATTTTTCTACTTATTTAGAATGAGCTCATACTTACTTGGAAAAAAAAAAAAAAGGTAGCATTAGACTTAATTTATTTCTTTAAAGTCACTAGTTTAACTTAAACTTTGCCAATGGGGAATACACAGGAAAATTCTGGTATGCTCCCAGAGAAAGCAAATTCTAGTAAAAACATGTTAAAACATAACAGCAATGTTGAACCTGAGCAACTCTCATTGGCTTTGAAAGTTCTCATTTCTGCTTTCTGCTGTTGCTTGGAAGGAAATAAGCTGATAAATGCAAAACTTTTCATATTTATTTATTTATTTATTTATTTATATTTTTAGAACACAATTTCATTACTTGAATCAGGCTTCCATTATCTGGCTTTAGCCTCCATATTGGGCAGGGCTTATTAAATAAAGATATCAAAGCCTTTCAGCATTTAAAGGCTACCACAATAATATAGCTGATAAAGCATCCACAAATTAAACATTTGTAAATACAAAAAATTGGCATCAGATTGTACAGTACCATTGTCATGCAAATCATCTAGAGTATTTCAGAGCAACTTTTCATGAGATCAAACTGTTAGAGCTGCCACGCTGGGTCAGACAATTTTTCTAGCTGTATTTTGTCTCAGACAGTGGTCAGCGATCTGTGCTTAGGAGAATAATATAACTATATTGACTCATTAAACTGAAATGTTTGAAGCTGTCTTATCTGTTTGTCATATAATGAGTCTATGACACTGCTTCTAAGCTGCCATTGTGTACAGCTTGGAATAGTAATATAAAGCAATGTGTATTTCAGCTTGCTGTGGTACACCAGGGCCTGGCTTGCACTTCTTACAAGGAGCTGAGAGCAAAAAAAACTTTCAATTTTATGTAAGCATTGGGACAGCTCGAACAGTGGGAGGCAGTAAACATCTCAGTCCTTCAAACCTGCCTTATCAATGCACTAAAAACAGAGCACACATACTGTGATCCTTCACTGACAGACGCACTGCCTTCTTCTGGGAGCTACAGCCACCCTTGGCTAGGGACTATAGATGGAGCTACAATCTGTCAATTCAAGCTTTTATCAACACAAAAGCCCTGCTTACACACTGTATAATAATTCAAAGGGAATATTGGTGTAAGGTCCACCTCAATGCATTGAGGACTGAATGCCACGGTTTATCTTTAGAACAGATAGAGCTGTATTAGCCTCAGGGAAACCAAGGCAAAGGGAAAAACTAATCGGAGTAAGATAGTGCCAGGAGTTTTCTCATTATTCTTTGTGAGCAGGAATGGAATTATGCAACGTGTCCAAGCACTAAAATCCAATTAATATTTTTCTGAAGAATATCTTTCATCCAAATTCCACCTTCCACATTTTACAGGAGATAAACTTGCTACATTTCTATAATATGTGCCAGCCAACACAATTAAAGCCTCTTACAAGCCTTAATGAATTAAGCATTTTGCATTTTAGCATGAACAGGAAGATGACAGAGGAAAATTAGCATTGTTACATAAATGAAGCACAGCCATGAATGTTGCACTGGGCATTTTAACAGGCAGCAAAGGAGAGAAATGACTATTATTATTATTATTATTATTATTATTGCTGATAATCTGCATTCTGTGGAAAAAAAAAAAAAAAAGTGGAGATTATATCTAGGGCACCAAATGGAGATATTTCTCATGTTCTGTATATGTTAAATGATATTTTTGAAGAAACATGCTTAAAGCACAAACAGGAAATGGGAATATTACTCGATACTTGGGGAAAAAAAAAAATAAAATCATATTATCACTGGAAGAGTGAAACTCAGCCTTCCACAGAACATTCAGTTGCTTTATCCAGTTCAGTGGCTTATGAGAAATTGATACATAAGCTTCATAATAGACTTAATATTTTTGAGGTTTCCTGATCTCACATGGTTTGTACAGGAAGACATCAGAATAGGAGCTTATAGTGATAAACACTGCTCCCATTCACAAAGTCCAAATGAAAAGGGATTTGCATGGGGGAAGTAGGCAGGTTGGGGTGAGGATGAATATTCCTTTCAACTAGCAAGGAGGGAATGAGGTAATTTGGAATGTCTAACCATAACCTATGAACTGTTCCACAGCAGCGCTGCTAATACAAGCACATACCCTGTGAGTGTCTGGGTGCACAGCTCATTCTAGAATCACAAGCTACAAATTCTTGTGCTACAAATACTCTTGTCTCATTGAGTTCCCTAACCCAGATGAACTTCTGCAATGCTGCATTTCAGTTATGTTTATTTCCCACTGCCCCTGGTCATGCAGAGAGCTGCGGGAGCTGGGTAACAAGTTTTGAGAATGCTGGCTGTGAAATGAAGGAGAGGGAGTGAGCATTGTGTACAGCTTGAAATACATGCTATCTGTTTCCCCTACTCGCTGTAGTTGTTTTGGTTTGTTTGTCTGTTTGCTTTTAATGTTTGCTTTCATGCTGTGACTGTATAGCATGTGGAGAATGTGGTCTCTGAAAATCTTGACCTCTCACAAGATTTTATATAAACAATTATTAGATATACACAAATATATATGAATATATGCACAGACATGTAAGAGCATGTAGACCCATATAATCATTCAAACATATAAAAGGATGATAGGAAAGAGCTGTCTTGTCCTATTGTATCAGACACTCCAGTAACAGAAAATCAGTGACACACATAAACACACAAGGTCTCTGTGCACTGTTCAAGTCCCTGTTGTTAAGTCCCTGTCACACAGTGACTAGATAATCTACATGCATAAAACAAACAATCGGCGAAAATAAGCCTCAAATCCACCGTAAGTTCAAGTAAGTGTCACTTTTTTTTCTTGCCTTTTAGCAATACAAATGATCCAGAACCTCTGGAAGGAAACAGTTTCAAAGTTTTATGTGAGAAAAAAACTGTTCTCCTGCATGTTCACTCTCAAGCTCTTCCTACGGTCATTTGAAAAGCTTTTTTGGTTTAACATCATTAACATGTGTGCAGTTATACAGGACTATCTTAGCAGTTTTCTTGTTAGTCCACATCAGCCCAGTTTTTAAATGATCTCTACTTCTTCAGGAAGTGCGTTGGAAACTAACATACTTTTCAAATGACTTCAAATTAGAAAAATATATGTTTCTGTGGAAAAAAAGATGGTGCAAGTAGAGGCCTCATCTTCCCATTTTTGCACATGCTGGAGAGTTTGAGGCTAGATCCCATTAGATGATCCAACTGGGAACTGACACAGCCTAATGTTTTCCATCAATCTGGCTCCCCTGGATCCTCAGTCTCCCCCCTGGATCTGCAGGTAGAAAGGAGAGTTGTCTGAAAAGTCCTGGCTGCTTGTGATAGGGGAAATATCTGGTGGGGAGCAAATGTGAGTCCTTCCAACTTCTGCTTAACTCTGCTGTGTGAGTCTCTGAAAGTATTTTTAGACATATGGAATTTCTTCAACAACATTTTTCAGTCCTTGCTTACTGCTATTCTGCTTACTGGACATGATACACCATTTTTTAAATTAGTGAGAACAACACTGAGGGTATTGGGGTTATTTTAGTTCTTGGTCTACAACATGGAAAACTGACATCTTCTCTTGGTGAAAACGAATGCATAAGTATGGTTTTGGGGCAAGTAATTATGCACAAGTTTTGTGTGTGAATGAGAAAGCGGCAGATAGGAGTTTCAAAAAGGGGGAGAAATATGGGAGGTGAGCCCTTCACAGTCAGGTTTCAGGAGAAAATAATAATAATAACAATAATAATAATAAAAGGTCTTCTTATCATGTCTGTACACACGTTGATTTGAACAGGAGGTATACAAGTGATGAGATGGCCCAGCACATTTGGTTAAACCTTAAGTAAACCTGGGCTTTACATTAGAATTGTCAGGCCAGATTTCATATCCCTCTCTGTGTTTAAGGCTATAGGAAGTCATCAGATTTTGATGCCAAAAAGGAACAAGAGAATATCTAATGACCTCATGCATAATTCAGAACTTATGGCTGCTTTATTTTAAAACTTTTTTTTTTTTTTTTAATGTTTGTGTTTGAATTAGTTCATATTGTTTATTAAGAAGAAACCAATTCTAATGTTAATATTTGCAATGAAAAGTCCATACAAATCAACAATTCCTTTAGAAATATATGCCAGCTTCCTGCTTCTGATCTCAGCTTCTCTCTTTGAGGCAATGGTAACTTCTCATACATCAGTTTCTCCTTTGAAGATCCAGAAGTATTTCATGAGATATGGTAGGAGCTAAAAGTTTGACTTGAGAGAAGAAGGAGGGAAGGACCTTGCTTAGCTTCCTGGAGTTGCAGGATATGCAGAGAAGTGTTTAAAAAAGGTGAAATTTGTGACATTTTTATTGTAAAATTTGGTTACAAAATTGAAATTGGAAAACATCAGAATATACAATGAATTTTATCATTTCATAAAACATGACAGAACAAATTTTTTAAAGAAATATTTTTGACATTTCTTGAAATTTTTATTTTTCTGTTGTAAATGCATTGCTGTTTCTGTTCCGTTTTGCTTTAGAAAAGTAAAAAAAAATATATCAAAAAACACATAAAAATGTAAATTTTAGTGATTTAAAATCATTTAATCTGTAATGTATGACTGTGTGTTTTGTTCTGCTGTCTGTTTTTCTTCCTTTGATTGCCAGTATCATATATATAACTTATTTGCCCAGAGCCCTACAATGACGCAGTTGGACACCTCATCACCTTGAACTACACTGGAGTCCATAGAAAGAGTAAAGTTCTTCTACAGGATCCTTCAGATGGTATGGGGCTGAACTTCCCTCTAATAAAGATGCCTCACTGCCCCATTGTCTGGAGAGTGAATCTAAAGCAGTTACATTTCTAACATAGCTATCTCAAAGGTCCAAAGTTAAGTGAGGTGAAGCTGTTCTAAAATTGCTTATGAGCAGATGGATACCCCCAGATGTGTACAGTTTAGTTCTCTCTGAGTACAGGCAGAAGCTGTATGTTGGAAGCAGTATATTCACATGAGCATGGAGCTCTTTCCAGTCTAGTGAGACTATCTTTTATCAGGGTTCAATAGTTGGAGCACAGTCATCACATTAATGATTTTGGAAAGGTGCTTGTTCACATCTGGCCATGTTTATATGGGCAGAAAAGGTCTCCCCTTCTGTCCAACACTGTGAGATACCCATGTCACTTTTGGGTACCTTTCAAAAGCCCATTCATCGTTTTGTCCAGCTCATGGATTTTACCATATTTATAATTTTCCTCTGCTGTATTTTTAGTTATTTACACGTTTAAAACAAATGCAGGGTTCTATCCTCTCTAAATGACTGCAAGGCTCTTAAAGGAAAACAAGTAATTGAAGGAGTGCCTGGCACAACTGAGGCTTTAAATTACTTAATGTTTACTAACATAGGCTGAGATGTGCTCTGTTTGATTTGGGAGTCAGAACTAGCTGTACCATGAACAATTACATAATGAATAACTAACAACTTTTACACTCTTCTGAAACTCATTTGCTTTGAATCAGTTTGGGCCATTTAAAAAATGCAGTAAGTTTCTGTGAATCAGAAGGCTGTGCTGCAGTGGATCCTTGAAGAACGCTGATTAGAGCAGAAAATGGCTCAGAACCAGCCTCGATTTCTAACGATCTCATGTTCAGGACAAGCGGAGCAGAATCATGGCTGCCACAAACTATTAGGAACATTCCTAGAGACAGATAGGCTGAGGTAAGTGGATGCATGTGTTGCAGTCCCAGTGGAGACTATCTTCTTTAATTTAATTCATTAGATGAATATTTACAGTGGTAACTTAAAAGTGTTACAGCTTTCCTGGGATACTTACTATCCAAGCATTACTTTTTAATCAATAACAGAAAAAGACATATTTCTCACTATGATGTGATTTCAAAAAGGTGAAACCTTCCTGACCTGGAGCAGTCATAAAAAAAAGGAAAAAAAAATAATGTTTATATAGCTTAGAAGAGTTGTTAGAATTGACTTTTTGTGTTAGGAGAGAAAGTGGACAGTATTAATCCCTGTTAGTCTTTTATCTTTAGAAATCAATGCAGATTACCTTTTCTTTGGTTAGAAAGGCTGCAGCTACTGCTCTGCATTTGATCCACCCAGCAGCAATACTACCCTCAGCAGAGGGCATGTGATACCTACTTAGTTGGCATCAACAAAAACAGTAGGATGATCATTTGATGTTCACAGAATTTCCTGAAAGCCATACCCTATAAATCAGTAATGGTCATATTTTCCACTTTGGGTGCATACATCTGTGGTACCGATTTTCTTCAACAGAAGCTCTACTTAAAAAATACCACTTTTACCTTTATTTATTTATTTATTTATTTATTTATTTATTTATTTATTCCCCATTCAATATTGTAAGAATAATATAAAAAAAAAAAAAAAAGGAGGTTAAGGGGTAATTTGATCATGTTTATATGTATCTACACAATGAGACAACTTCTGAGAGAAGGATCTTTAAACTGCCAGACAAAGGGGTGGGACAATTCAGCAGCTGAAATGATTCTCAAAAAATGCTATTGAATGTTAGATCAATGTTAGCTCAACAAAATTAAACTAGAAACATTCTATAAAAGTTTAGCACTGAAGGTTAGGACAACTTGCATAGGATGCATTTTCCATCACTTGAAACCTCTGACCCAAGAAAAGCCTTTGAGTCTCTAAGACTTATGCTTCAGGTCAACCAAAATTTCCCTGTACCATTGCAGAAAGTAGTGAAGTAGTGAGTATGATATCATGGCTTGTGCTAGGCAGAAGATCCTTCTGGATACTTTGATTGACCTCACACTCTTAATCATCAGGAGCTGTGTTTGTTGACTCTTTTCACTGTTGTGGCTATACAGTATTAATAACAGAATCATTGAATGGTTTATGTTGGAAAGAACCTCTGTAAGTCATCCAGTCCACTCTCCCTGCTTAAGGAGGGCACCTGGAGCTGGTTGCTAGTTTATTAATTAGAAGGACCTAAATATTCAATGTTTTACATTCCTTTCCTCAAATATCTGCTGGAGTACTAGCACTGAAATAACACAGGTGAAATAAGCAACCTGACAGAAGAAAGAAAAGTCTTTGCAGTACTAACACATCTTTTTATTCAGCATAAAAAGTCATCTTTGGTATCTGTGAGGCAAGAAATTTAATAAGTTTGCAATTATATTCTTGGGTAGGGGGATTCAGGGAGAGTGCTGCACAGAATCTTAATTCCATTTAGCTTCAGAATATTTGATCCCATTGTTCTGAAGTCGTATGCTGTGCTGGGTAGAATCAAGAATGACTCTCAGAGGAAAATTCATTTGGTAGGGTGTAGATGTTTCCATCTGAGGTAACCCCAGTAGGCTTCCTTTATAGGTTGGGGGAAGAAATGGATACTTAGAGGGCATCCCCTCCTAACATCTCTGTATAAAATAGTTCAGACAGACTGTAAACTAAATGTGTTTACATTATTATATGATTATATGAGCCAAACAGTGAAATAGATTTAGATGTCTACCACTCTTACTGTCCAAAATGCACAGACATCAAAATTTAGATTCACTTTGGTTTCACAAAAAGGATCAGATCTTTCCTCATTTAATTTAATTTAATTTAATTTAATTTAATTTAATTATTTCATTTCATCACCATTTTACATTTCAGAGATTTGTTCTTCTTCAGAAGCAGAGAAGGAGACAGGAAATTTTCCTAAACTTAGTTAAATTTTCTTATATCAGGAGCTATACAATGAAATAATATTATTGAAGAAAATGTTAGTTTAGAATATTCAAGAGACTAATAGGCTTTCATTATAATAGCTATATGTGTTTTCTGGGTCTAATGCAAATATCACCAAAGGCAAAGGGAAACTTAAAAACTTTGAATAGTTTGAATGATACTTTTTGTCATCATCCCCTGAAATGACTGGGAAAAAAAAAAAAAAAATGTTTTAAAGGAAGTAGAGCTAAAGTGGGATTTCTGAAGTTCTCCAATAAAGGTTTTTTACATAATTTCCATCACTCAGTTCCTTAATTTTATTCTTCCTTCCAATTTTTGAAAAAAAAAATATATCGATAACTATACATGTTTAGAAAGATTAAGGAAATTCTTGAGTCCTTCTGGCTTATTGGATTGCTCTGCAGAAGAGGATAAATGGACTATAAGTGGTAACCCAGTTGCCGTTATTATTTATGGAATTTTCTGATTCAGGCAAATTAACTTGTCAGTAAGGTAAACATACAGTGTGCACAGCTTCAGGATGCTACATATGGAAAGCAAAGTTACAGGAAAAGCAGCCTGATATGCTGTTGCCTTTTTGTGAAAGAGCAGATGAATTTGTCTAAGAAATGGTTTTATGATGAACATTCACATAAGCACTCACAGTTATGCATATCTACATATTATTATTATTATTATTATTATTATTATTATTATTAAAAATTAGTTGTGTGATTGAATGTATCTTTAGTATAACATTCCCAAAAGATTTTATACTTACCACTAATGGTCTAAGTCTTCAATCCTGCTGGATTAATGGGCAATATTTAGATATGTCACCTGAAGCTCAGAAATGGGTACAACCTGGTAGGTAGTAGTTTTTTCAACCAGCAGCTCATCTGTGGTAGACCCCTCCTCTCTGCTTCAGATGAACATGCATGCTGGGGAGGTTCAAGCTGCATAGCCAAATCAGTTACATGCTTCCTCTTGTACAGAAGGATACAAATAAAATATTTGCTTTTTGTTCTCTTTCAAGGAGTGCTCATAGCTTTTGTGGGGGCTGAATGGGAAGAATGCTTATTGGCAGAAGTGCTTAGACGTGATCAAGGCCCTGAGCAGAGCTTCTCACTAAGGCTGTATATGTCACTAAGCCCTGGGCAGGAACCACCAGACTCCATGGAGAAAAGCAGGTTTAGTAAGATTTCTACTTGCAGTCTGTAAATCCACAAAATATTCTAATCTGGGGATGCTTAGATGTTGGAATTTATTTCCAAACTGGAAAAGGGATAGTTCTAAATTAAGAGAGGTGAGACAGGGCTATGTATTTGTCCATTGGACTGTGTAGCTCAACACCACCCAAAGAATCTGGAATTTGAACTTGACTCTGGAACTTGACTTTTGTGCAGGGAGGTCGGAGATGGTAGAGTGAGAATTTATTTCTAGCTGAACTACAAGACAATGGAGAAAAATAAAATATCTGGGGTTCATTGAAATTATATCCACAGTGTATATCTTCTTTAATATATTAGATGTCTTTCTAAAAGTGAAAGAACTTCTAAGTAATTTCTTCATAATTATCATTCACTGAACCCCAAACTGCCTGTGAATAATGCTGGAAGCTGCATCCTGAACTCAAACCTCACCTCTTATAAACTAATCTTGCAAATAAGAATATATTTATTCTCATTGTCAAGCATCTGATCTTCACATCCCCGTATCTCTCCTGATGTCAAAGCATGAGAATGCTTTTTTTCACCGATGAAAGTCTTTTGGCAGAATTTAGAATGTTCATAATTCTCTACAGGTAGAGATCAACATTATCATTAGTATGTAAAAAGTACAGTCATCAACATGTTCTAGACCCAGACAACTTTATCTGTGAAGCTGTGTGTGCTGAACACATACAGCAAGTATACCAAGATGCAGAATTCTTGTGAGAGAGGAGTGGAGGGCTAGGGGATCTATAGACATCTCCTTTGCCAGAGTCTAGCCAAACAGAAATTTCTGTGCACCTGACACAAAATGATGACACAATTACAAAGCTCCCCCACTGAGATGAAGCCACTGTTCAGCTTTTTTTTTTTTTTTTTTTTTCAACAGATATTTGAATGTTTAAGGTTAGCTAAGTGAGACTTATCTTTTGCAGGCTCCTGCTGCAGTTCATGGAGAGGGTAATATAGAGCAGAAACTTACCTGAGATGCTCTCCAGAGGATCCTATTTCATTCCATTGACTATAATGGGAAACTTGGGAAGATGTGAGGTCAGATTTAGCCTTTGCAAATTCCTCACTACCTTGAAAGTATAGGGTGACTAAAACCTCCATTCTGCATCCTAATAGTCTTATATTACTGTGGTATTTGGGGCCTTCTATGTAACACTGAAACAACATATTTAACATTGGTTTCTACTCAGATAACCTACAACAGGCATCTGCCATATGCATTACTGTTATAGCATTTCCCTTGACTTTATCAGCAGAGTAGGTTATTCAAACTGCTGTTTTGATAATAAAATTCATACTAGGTCTTGCAACTTAATTAGACACTGAATGTTTTTTTGATTTGATTTTAACAATAAAAATATTGGCAACCTAGTCAAAAGGGTTCTCTGCAAAGTAAATGGATAACATTAGACATCTCCAAAGCACAACAAAGATGAATGTAACTAATAGATAAGATAGGTGTTTCTAGGTCATAGAATGAATTGTCTTCTGGAGGTTTTGAAGATTAGATAAACATCCATTACTTGCCTTTATAACACCTATCATAGGAAGTCCTAATTCCACTTTGGCCCTCAGATATGTTAAGTAGGAACAACAACTACTAAAAAAGACAGCAATAATGCATTATACTGTGGTGGATACATGATAATTAAACAATGTATTTGCATCTGTCTCTGCTACTTCTTCTTGGTTCCTGAAGTGTGGTACGTTGCAAAAAATATTTTGACCTAGTTCTTGGTGTCTAACACTTTAAAAAACCTTATATAGCACATTTTAATCTTAGAAAGAGGAGTGAACCTCAGGTTATAAATAAAGTATTTGTATAAGTAGCAAGATTTAAACACTGTGATTCTTTTACAAGTACTTCTATCACAAGCACCAGGGACTAAATACAGAAATCAAGTAATATTTTACTCTGGGGAATTTTTTTCAAGTCATTCACAGCCCCATACATAAGAATGTGATCAGAACAGATGCATATATATATATATTTTTTTTCCTTGTTTCTTTTTTTTAATAATTCATTTCAACATAGAACTAGCATTTGTCTTCCAGCTAATAATTCAAAATCAAAGACAGCATGAGAGAAATAGTGGTAGGGGGAGGAGAAGTGAATTCAGAATGTCCAGAAAAATATTGAGGAAGTTTGCTGAAAACATTTACTTCTGAATTAATAGCAAAACAGGAAAAATAAAAAGCAATAAAATGCATAAATTTTCATTATGGTTTAATAATCAGCTTCCTATATAAGTCATGTCAAGGTCAACACAGATATAAGACCACATTTGGTGAAGTTATGCTGCTTTACAGAAAAAAAAAAAAAAGAAAAAAAAAAAAAAAAGGAATAATAAAAAGGAAGAGTATTTCACCCACTGGTTTGTAGCCTGAAGCTGCTTGTCTGCGTTGCAAAGTATCTCAAAAACATGTTCATAAGCTTCTTTGTAAAACACCTGCTGCCAACAGAAGGCATATGGATCCTTGAAAATTCACATATTACCTGGAAGTACAGTCCCACAGACACACTTTAACTATCAAAAATTATTCAAAGCTAATTTGATCTCCCAGTTGGAGTTGTCACTGAGACAAGAACACAGTGAAGGAAAAATAGATCTCTGATTATTCCTTACACTTTTACAATTTAGTGTCTTAGTATTGCAACAAAAAACTCTTAACATATAAACAGGGGTTTGGGCATAATCCCATTTCTTTATCCTTTTGACACAATTTCATAAGTGTTTCTTGGAAGGAAAAGATCTGTCAACATCTGTCATTGAAAGTGCTGGAGTGTTTTTTTTTTTTTCCTGTTGTTTTTTGTTTTGTTAAACACAGAATTAATTTAATAAACTCTGTCTCATTTGTAGAATTGCCTGCTGGTATAAATATGAAAAAGTTACAGCAGCAGTTTGAAACCTCTTTAAAAATTAAAATCCAATGCTGTCTACAAGATCATTTTGACTGCTTTTAGGCAAGATTTGCAGATGACAGCATACTATTTTAGAAAAGGCAGGAGTCTTGTTCTTTTCATAGTAACATATCTATGGAAGAGCTAAAAGTATCTTAATCTAGAAGTGCAACTTTTATTTACCTCTTCCTCCATTATATTTCTCAGGGGAACCAAGGAACAATAAATCTGAAATGAAGGAAGTGCTACTTTAAAAATATCCTGCAATTAGTAAGCAATATATGTTGCTGATATAAAAATGCCAAAGATAATATTTTCACACTGCATTGTCATAACTTCTGCACTCTACAGGTTTCTGTAAAGAGGAAAACATTCACATGTTTTAAATTAAAAATGCTTTTCACTCATAAGGTACTAAGAATTAGCTATTCACATTCTAGATATGTCAAAAGTGTTTTTCCTTTTGTGTTACTTCAAATAGAATTGAGAAATACTCAACGTTTATTCTTTAAGCAAGATCTTAATGCTATGCAGATGTTGACAGTCTCCACATGAACCTTTCAAGGTTCACTGAAAATTCTGTTGAGCAATTGTTGTGTATAACAGTCAACCCATACTGTGATAAACAGAACACAAGCCTTTACTGAAGCCACCTCAGTGAAGCTCTCAGTGTACAGCAATCATAAAGAGATATTAACAAAGTAATCTGGGGGTCTTCCATTGCTGTTACAGGTCAGTGGTACATACTGAAAACCATATACCGCAACCTTATTTTGAATATCATAAATTAGACAATGAAAATAAAGAGCAAACACAGAGAAAAGAGAGAAGATGGACCAGAAACTCTGATGATATTTAAAGTGAATGAAAATTAAGAAGTTTACATGAGATAAATAGACATGAGATAAATAGACAATTCAGCACAGTGGAGGAATCTCTCACACTCCAGATCACTGGATGCCATAAAATAATACAGAGATATCATATGAAACTGAAATTAAATAAAAAGAGAACTGAGCTTTCTGTGTAAGTACCTGAAGGATATAACAACAATAGGAAAGCAACGATCATCAGATAGCTCTCAGGGAGAATTTGCATGTTATTCACTAATTGTATACTCTTAACTATTAGAATTTGTTTCATCTGTTTAAGTTACATTGAACATAATGCTTAAGGAAAAAATTATTTGAGATCAGTTTCTATTGCTTGTTTTGCCTACTCAGAGAAGAGTTGTACAGCTTCTGTAACCCCCCTGGGAGAGAATGGGTGATGACACGTAGATGCTATAGTCCATACAGATCCATAGTAGGAAATATAAATACAGGAGAGCAAATGATATCTCTGATGAAACTCGTGACATGATATTGTTGTTCAATTTCTGGTTAAAATATTGTAATTTTGACTGAAACTCATTGCACAGGATTTGTCTTACTGGATACAGTTTTGTATATTTAATCTTTGGCTTCCTATATATCTATATCTATATATTTACTGATATGTAATGGTATGCCTACATTCTGTATATCTTGGGTTCCCGTCAGAACCCAAAGAGGGAAATTAACATATTATAATGTGAGTAACCTAAAATTGCTGTCTAACACTGACAGATGAGTTGAGTTTCTCCCTGAAGGTGCCCACCAATGGACTGGCTCAGAAACAGACATCCACAATGTGGTGAGATGAATTCTATCCATGATTTCCAAGAATAATACCGTAGAAATGAACCCATAAAAGCCAAGCTGGCAAGAGAGCTGTAGATGTTCACAGAAGGAAATTTTTGGAAAAAATATTCCTCTTGCCTTAGATTTCTTTTAAATGATACTCATAGCAACAGAGAGAAAGTCATTCTCAACTAGGTGAGACACCAGAAATAAAGATGTGGTAGCAGTTTGCAGACAGCTAAAAGTCTAAGCTGCAGAAAAGCTGGAATTTGGGTGAGTCCTGGGGAGGCATCACTTTGGACTTGCTGTATTCTTGTACCTTTCTTTGAGTTGCATGCTTCCTCTATGTTCTGCAGACAGAGAGACAGGACCCTTCTAGATGTTCTTAAATCAGACAGAATTTTACCACTTTTTAAAAGGGAATATATCATCTGATTCAAAGGCTAATCCTATCTCTTTCAGACAGTGCAATGAATGTTGAGTTAACCTCTCTGCTTTGAACAAAGGTTTCCTGGACTTCCCTTAATTTTACTGGTTGTTGTTGAATAGCAACAATATGATGACCTCTGTATTACAATAGAACTCAAATCTCCCATTGGCATTTCTGTTCATTTTCTATTAGGCTGGCCTGACTTCTTCCCATTCTTATTATGTTGCAAAAAAACAGTTTATTGATTCACTTCTTTTGCTTCTTAGGAACAGAATGTAGAAAGAAGGAAGAACCAGAAATTCTTTGACGAGATTTACTTGTTAGATACTAATTGTACTATTTATGCTTTAATAGAAGTCATAGTCCTTTTCAAGCACTCCTGAATGTATTTATTAAAGGAAAAAAATGAGTAAAAGGGTCAAATCCTAAAAAGAGATATTGTCTTCCATGCATAACCATAGTGACAAACATTTTCCTCAGAAACATTTTAACTCTTGGCACTGCTAGCATACTTGGCAATAAAAATAAAAATAAAAAAAAATAAAATAAAAAAAAAAAAAAAAAAAAAAAAAGGTTCTGTGATCTCAGTGGCATGTATTGTTTTTGGCCTATAATAAAAGTGATTTTTCCCTGTGGGGAAAGACAACTCGATGGATTATGCTGGGAATAGCTTGTGTCATCAAACCAGTTTGCCAAGATAGTGGCACACAATGGAGATGGCAAATCTCCACACTGATGATGAGTGGAGGGAGCTCTTTGTTCTCAACCAGTGGGAATTGCTGGTTCAGGTCCAGTTAGCCATGGGCCTAAAAGAAGGAAGTCAAGAAGAAATACAGTGAACCAAGCTCACAAAATAAAGTAGAAACAGCACCAACTTTGAATACAATTTTACATACTACTGAGCAGATTAAAGGCACTTTTCTTTTTAACTTGACCTTAACTAGACCTCTGAATTTGCAAGCTCTAAAATTTCTGGTGCAAGTTTTAGCACAGACAGTTCTTCACAGCTGTTTTAATGTTACACTGACACCTGTGAGGCCTGATGATGACTAAAAATCCAAATAACTTGCATTTCAAGTTCAGACATTTGTAATGTGATTGTTATTTACATCAGTACAAATGGAAGTCTGAAAGCAAAAATCACCAAACTTACAAAAACCGCTACCTTGTCTTTCTGTTTGACTAAAAGATGGGAGAAAGATAATTGAAATTATTTGCATACAGAGTTGTTAAATAAATTAAGAATTTATTTAGCATATGAATACAGTGCTATGAAACGTCACAGCAAGAACTGGCTTATGTGTCTTACAAAGCATCAGGTTAGAAATATGTGCACAGGCACGGGCAAAACACAGCACTGAGGCAATGTCTGTGAGTGCACAAAGTTCCAAAGAAATCAGCACAACTTTGTTGTAAACAATGGAAAACAGCAAGCAGGGAAAACACCTAAGGGAAAAAAAAAAAAAAAAAAAAAAAAAAAAAAAAAAAAAAGGTAAGTCTAAGAGACATGAAAAGAGGACCTATTTACTTGCCCTTCAGTGAGAGGGTACATATTTCATTTCTGAAACTGCAAATCAAAGCCACTGTTGTGGTTTAACCTGGCCGGCAGCTAAATACCACACAGCCGTTCTCTCACTCTCCCTCCTCCCTCTCTGGGATGGGGGAGAGAAACGGGAAAATGAAGCCTGTGGGTTGAAATAGAGACAGTTAATTAAGATAGGAAATAATAATAATAATAATAATAATAGTGTGTACAAAACAAGTGATGCACAATGCAATTGCTCACCACCCGCTGACCGATGCCCAGCCTATCCCCGAGCAGCCGGCCCCCCACCCCGGCTAGCCACCCCTATATATTTTTCAGCATGCCGTCAGATGGTATGGAATACCCCTTTGGCCAGTTTGGGTCAGCTGTCCTGGGTCTGTCCCCTCCCAGCTGCTGCTGCACCCCCAACCTGCCCTCTGGCAGGACAGAGCAAGGAGCTGAAAGTCCTTGGCTTAGTGTAAGCATTGCTCTGCATCAATTAAAACATCAGCATGTTATCAGCACTCTTCTCATCCTAATCCAAAACATAGCACCCTACCAGCTACTATAACTCTGTCCTAACTGAAACCAGGACAGCCACAAATCCAGAGCTGTTTTTGAAAGTTGATTTTAGTCTAAACTTTGCCTTTTATTATTTTTCAGTTGGAAGACAGAAGGCCGTAAGTTCTTAAATACGGTAAAGATAGCCTAGGTTCTGAAAAATTAGCAAAGACTAGTCTTTATCGTACCATTTAATTCTGGCACTTGCTATTTGTGCTGCTTATCCTATGGAAAAGACAGCAGCAAAGGGTCATCAGTTCAAAGAAGGCCATGACTTGTATTTACATTTATATAGCAGCTCTTATCCCATAGGAAGCACTATTCACAGACATACCCAAACACATAGAAATGGACTTTTACCACATCATCTTTAATTTGCAGGGTTGTTATTGTCAGAGAGAAAACAAGACAATATTTTATAAAAGCAAGGGGAAAATTCAGAGTAAAATGATTACACCTGAAAAATAGGAAGTAGCTGGATATCCAGAATAATCAGCTCAGCTGCAGTTGACTTGGCTGTACATACTAGCAAAACTAGTCTAAAAGAATAAAACATCTGCATGACTTTCTTCAAAATCCATGATTATGAAACTGCCTTATTTACTCTACTCAAACAGAGAGCCTGTGTTTGTTTTGCATATTTGCTTTGATCTCAAATGAGAACATAAAATGAAGGGGAAATTTTTGGTTCATTCAGACCAGTTCAGCTTTTCATCCAGAACTGTCACTGACTGAAGTGAGAGTTTGCATTCAAATGTATTCAAACATAGTTTTCTTTTGATGATGAATTGTTTATCCTTTGTTTTTCTGGAATGCAGTGGTGAAGTGAGGTACTGTAAAAGTCCTTTTATTCACAAGGACTTTACTATTGTGTATACATAGCATACAACTACAACTCATGACACAAACTTTATTTAGACAAGTACCTTATGTACCTGAACAACCCTAGGTCCTGGGGTCTGAGGGAGACCAAGCATACATGTTTTATTTTCCAGATGGAAACACTTGATTGCAAGATGCACAGAACAATGAAAAAACTCTCCGATGCATGAGAAATGCTCATAATTTAGCGGACCTTCAATGGTGCCAAAAAAGCTTTAGTCAGAGTCTGCTCATCTTCATACCAGCAGACAGTTGCATGGCCTAGATGTTTTGGAAATGCAGCCTAAACTTCAGAGATCCCTCTGGAAGAAAATGCAATGAAAATATATTGCTACAAGACAAATGCAAACTTCCATTCATCAGCACTGACCACTTAACCAGCCATTGAAGGGCATTAAATTTTTATAGATCCACCACATCTTCTGTTGCATTCCAAGGTTAAAATGATAGTACTTTTTTACTATCTTAGTTTATAGATAATATAAAGCTTAGCATTGCAGTACTCTAATTCATAAAAGTCTCTTCTATTTTTAGCAAAAAGAAAAATAAATGTCGTGCAATGTCAGCTGAAGAAAAAGTTTTGTTCAATCAGTTGTAGTTTTTGCTAACACAAATACAGTAAACATAATAAATCCTTACAAAAATTAAAATTCCCATGCTTTCTGAGCCATTGCAGTCCATTTATAATTACCCTTTTAATCTATAATTTATTCAACTCCAATCTCTTCTTTCTCAAATCAGAAGATTTCCTGCCACAATGGGTCTATAATTAGATATCAGCATAATGTAGTGTAGTATAATTACTTATATAATATATACCAATTTATTAAAACATGCATATTAATATATAATAGTATTTACAGTAGACTAGATTAGATGTGATTTATCATCAAGGCAAACTTTCTACTCAAAGGTCATTCTCTTTCTGAAAGCACTGGGGTGTCATGGGAGTGCTGGGCACAGCCACGAAGGGATGAAGGCAGATCAAGGAAGTGTATTCCCTGGGTACACCATCTTAGTTTGGAAAAAGACAGCATAAGACAGCAGTTAAGAGGCACCTCAAATTCTGTGGAAGCTGTTCTTGTGCAGATATGAAAGGTATAAAGAGCTCTGGGCAGAAAAGAGATGAGCTGCACTAGGTAGATATTAGCTTGGCCAAAACACAATGCAGTGAAAGCAAGAGCAGAGGAGCAGCAGGGATGTTGTTGAATTCTGCTTCAAGAAGCAGGTGCTGAACCTTCTTGCATCCAAACAGGAGCAGTGATAAGAGAAAAATCACTCATGCTTGGCCAAGAATATGAATTTTTCTTGGTCATGACAGGATGCATATCAGAGAAGACAGCTGCCTGCTTGGACCAGCATGCCAATGCTCAAGTAAAAGCTGTCATGTCAATACAGGCATGGCATGGTCACACACTCATCTTGGAGGGTCACCTCAACTCACAGGGCTGTTGGTTGAACATGCCACTTTTCATAGCCACAGGCAGAGCCACACCTTGGGCCTACACAATTTCATCTCTGTTCACAATTAAATGGATCCTCACTTCACTCAGTGCCCAGAGACAGTTTTAAATCCCCCCCCCCCCCCCCCCAAAATTTATAACAAGGCACCATTTCAGTGTTCTCTTGCATGTGCTGGGTCCCCAAATTAGATGAATTTACTCCATTCCTCTCTACGCCACTATCTCTTGGATTAATCCCTTATTATTTCCAAAGGTTCCGAGTTGTTAAAGCCAGACTGTCATCATCTGAGATTTTATATAACACAGACATAGTTAATCCCTGAATTAATGACTGTCTGAAATATTAACATAAATTGTAAAAAAATGTTCAGTGTTGGTTAGCTGAGTCACAGTGGAAAAAATGGAAAGTCCTTAGCATTCAAGAACTTTTCTTCCACCTAAGTAACACTAAAAATAAGTAAATTCTAGTCTGAATGAATTCAGTTTACACTTTTTAACTACTGGATCTTGTTATATCTCTTTCTGTTAAGCTGAAGAGCTCCCTGTGGTCATATTTTTATTCTCTTTTTTGACTTTAATAGATGGTAAGCTCTCACCACCTTCTCTTTGTCAAGTTAAAGAATCTGTGATCACTGAGTATAGGATTATCTTCCAGTAATGTAATAATTCTCGTCTCCTTTCAAATTTAACCTTGTCAAAAATCATTAATAGCACTGGTGTATTTCTTGTACTTGGGTACTGGTGATGCTAGCAAGTAACTCCTTACAAAATTGCCAGCTGCATTTTTTTTTCTCCTATACTTCCAGTTCCTCACTAGCTGTCATTTCCTCCTTGGCTCCTAAGTGCTGGGTGCAGCAACTGGCTTCTTCCATCATTTAGTCCACTAACCTATGCATCTCCTGCAGCTTTTGACAGCTATCTCTTAGTCTAATCGCAGACCAGTGTCTGAGTCATTTTAGAAAGGAATGTCTAAATGTTTATCATTGAGGTCATGTACGGTATTGAGAGACCTGCAGATTCATAGAAAATGATGGAACGTAGCAAGAGATACAGAAAGATAATGGAACTCCAGGATCCTCCAGCAATCCTTTAAAAAGCCTCCAAGATAACTGTCTTATTCATCAAATAAAGCTTTCTTTAAGAGTTCACTGCATATATGGCTTTGCTTCCAGCAATACCCTTGATCTCAGTGAAGACCTAATGCCTCAAAATTCCTGATTGTAACTAATGTGTCATCAGCCTAACCAGCCTCAAAATGACCACTGTGGAATATAGCACCTTGAAAGAGGCTTTGAAATACCTGAATTGCTGTGAAGAAATCTTTCCTGCTTTACATCTGCGGGTGCAGAGTGAGCATGATTGACTTTGTCTCCTCAACAGGAATCAAGCTATACTAAGGCTATAGCATACCCTGAGTAGTGTCAGATGATGTAGATACTTAGAGGACATTCAGTACACAAAAAGAATATTTGTGGATAATATTCTTCTAGTTTTCTAAATGTAGGGTCTCTTCAGCTGAAGATGCATTATTATTATTATTATTATTATTTATTTTTTTTTTTTGAAGAGCATTCAAAACCATTCAACTTTCTGTAATAATCCTTTTTAAGAAAAAAAGCTCACTAACTTATTGTTTCCAAGAACCACACAGTGGAAGCCCAGTTCACAAAAGTGTTCCCAAACTAACTAAAACCTCCCTGATTTATAAGGCTTCTGTAACTGATCATCACTTGGGGAAGATTCTGTGAGTGGTTTTCAGTTTCTTTGGCTGAATTTAAGTGGTAAAAAGACAGACACTATCCTTCCAGTGAGAGATGACAGATCCTTGAGCTGAACTGCAAGTTTTGATGAGCTTTAAAACTGCTACAGTTTTTAAAATATTGAAGAAAAATCCAGTTTGTTCCATTTGTGCTTTGTGGGGAAAAAATAGCTTAATTCATTGTTCTTTTTATGTTTGGACATTTTTCCATAGCAGGTAGATTCACATCAGTGGACATCTCTGGTGTTCATCTGTGAAATTGATATCATGCAATAGCGGCAGTGACAAGGGGAAAAATGTCTCTTCCAGAGGAAGCACTTCCAGGGACTGGCTTACTGCTTTTTCTGATTCAATGTGAGACTTGAAGCCCTGTTAACTTGTTGCTCTGTGTGTGGCAACTGGGCTCTGAGCTTATCTGAGCACCCAAAATTTTGGGGGGGAGAGGACATAGATCAGAAAGGTAGATTTGACACTGAAAAAATACAGATAAACAGCTTGGGCTTTCTATGGTATGGTTAGATAACTGCAAGTGATTCAGTTATAGTTAGTTAATGAATTGCTGACAGTTCTGTCCACTCTTTTTACTCTAGTTTTTGTAATCACTGGGTTAGCATAAATCACCTCTAATGTTAGAGCTTGTAAATGAAGAGTTAGTGTGGAGGATGGAGAAAGTCCAGACAAAGATAGATGTTTCTAAATCTGCCTCCTGCATGGTTCATGCATCATGCATGGACTCTAGCGGTGTAGAAGAATAGCTGGACAACTAATTTTAATAGGAGAGACATATGAAATGTGATAATGTCATAGAAGGTTTAATGAACATGTTATAAATCCTGGAACAGTGAAATGTCTTCTATATGTTCTCTATATGCTTTTTTAAGCTCCACATTAATGTAGGTATAATTAAATAAACAAACAAAACACACAAAAAAAATCCCACAAAGGAAGTAAGATATATGGAAAACGTTTTGACTAGTTAACTATCAACTGAAGTATCAACTGTTATCAATATTAACATGCCTCCATACCTAATTTGTCTTGGTGAAATAGTTGAGGGTCCAGTGATGAGAAAAATATTTCAAATCTGGAGACATAATGCAAAAAGCAGAATGCTTCTGTGCCTTTATAATGGATTCCTAAGATATTATTAGGTATCTGAATGTAATAAAATCTAATAAAAATCTAAATGACTAGAAAAATATCCAGCTGATAAATTTACTTGAAGATTGCAATTACGTTCCTTTGATGGTTACCTGTTTGCTGTTTTGCAGGTAACAATCTGACATAAATCCTGCTTAGTAAAGCTGGTTTATTTTACCATTAGGCATGTCCTGTGCACAACTGAAGATAATATTAGTTGATGAGAAGCCTGACATGAGCCAGCAATGTGTGCTTGCAGCCCCAAAAGCCAACTGTAACCTGAGCTGCATTAAAAAGAGCGTGTCCAGCAGGGTGTGAGAGGGGATTGTCTCTGCTCTGCTCTTGTGAGACCCACCTGGAGCCCTGTGTTCAGCTGTGGGGACCCCAGCACAAGGACATGGAATATTAGAACAAACCCAGAGGAGGGCCACAAGGATAATCAGAGGGCTGGAGCACCTCTCCTGCGAAGACATGCTGAGGGAGTTGGGGTTGTTCAGCCTGGAGAAGAGAAGGCTCTGGGGAGACCTTACAGCAGCCTGCCAGTAACTAAAGGGGGCTACAGGAAAGGTGGGGAGGGACTCTTTGTCAGGGGGTACACTGATAGGACAACAGGGAAAGTTTTTAAACTAAAAGAGGGTAAGTTTAGGTTAGATATTCAGAATAAATTCTTCACTCAGAGGGTGGTGAGGCAGTGGAACAGGCTGCCCAGAGAAGCTGTAGATGCCCCATCCCTGGAGGTGTTCAAGGCCAGGCTGGATGGGGCTTTGAGCAACTTGGTATGGTGGAAGGTGTCCCTGCCCATGGCAGGGGGCTGGAACTGGATGGGCTTTAAGATCCCCTCCAACCTGAACAGTTCTGTGGTTATATGATTCTATGAGTGGGAATGAAGATGAAAATGTGTAAACTATGTCATTTGACGTAGTGAATCTGAATAACATGGGTAGTGATGCATATCCTATGGAACACAAGAGCCTGCCATACCTTGGTGTGAAAATTACTTTTCCTTAAAAAGGCTTAGGCACCTCTTCCTAAAGGAGAAGGCAGAAAAGCTAGCAAACAAGCATAATACTTTTATCTGCTCTTAGTAGACCTCCACAGGCTTTGAGTATTAAGTATATATATATATTCTTTAAAATTGATTTTTATCTGTATACCAGTAGTTACATGCTGGTACTGTTTAACTACTAAGATATCTAAATTCTCTCAGCTTGGCTTACGTCTAAGATGAAAGTGAAGCAAAACAACCCATTTACTTTATTCTAAGCTTGTACAATGCCTGGCATATAACCAGGAGTTGCCAGCTGGGTACAGGATGATATTAACACCTGGATCAGCATACCGGTGATATTAAGACTTGAGCAAGATAAGCTTGAGAGACCTGACTTTAAAGCAAAGGACATCTGTCTATCACACACCCTCCACAAGGCTTCCAACAGGTAGGGTAGGAAAGATGATTTCTAAGAAATGGTCAGAAGGAAGACAATAAAATGACTTTGTGAAATTTGACAAGAGTTTCAGCCAAGCAGGGGGGCTCCATAACATAATATAGCCAAAAATAAAAAATAAAAATAAAAATAAAAAAAGAGAGATCCACCACCTTCTACATCCATAAAGATCAAACACTTGAACTATCTTGAACTATGCCTTGTTCCCTTAACCTTCAGGGAAAAACAGTTGACCTCACTCAGCCATCTCAGGCTTACTCTCCTCTGTTCCCCAGAATTAAATACCAGCTCTTGTGCCTATGTGCTGGTGTGTGTCAGTATTTAAGACAACGTGTTTTATAGTATGTTACTGTGGATATATCTTTAGTGAACCCAAAAACTAAGAAATACAATTTCCCTACTGGAAAAGATTAATTACCTGAGACATCTTTAAAGATACATTTTTAAGGTCTAGTTTTTTACTTTCATTTCATGAAATTCTGGGTTCATTAAATTTCAGAGGTGACACATACTGTACCTTGATGTGACTATAAAAATAAAGGAGCTATTCATAGGTACAGCACAGACATAACATGCTGGGCTAGTGTCTGTCATGAGCAGCTCTTGGTTCTTTTTCAGCCTGATTTTCTCCTTTGTTAATTATACTGCTTCATGAAGTTTTGCTTCCTTAAATAAATAAATAAATTTAAATTAAATTAATTTAAATTAAATTAAAAAGAGCTATGCAATTTAAATTTGAGTAACAACTCAGGTACTGGATCAGACTAAAGGTGCAAATAGTCTCATGTGAAACAGTCAGTAACAGATGATTAAAGACGGTTTGAAAACAGACAACATAATGATTGGAAATTTGCTGTTTTCCTGAGCCAGAACCTGCTTCTGGACTGTCTTCCTTAATAGACTCTGTGGGATTTATCCTTCAGGAAGATCCCTAATACTTTTTGTAAGCATGCTGTGGCAATGAGTTTAATATTTAATTTTGCTGTGGAAAGGAAAGGAAAGGAAAGGAAAGGAAAGGAAAGGAAAGGAAAGG